>NC_084971.1:8336724-8476724 GCF_963691925.1 Scomber scombrus | reverse complement strand
TTGTTTTATCTCGACTGAGCTTCCCACTCTAAATTGGTCAGGCCTGAAGCTGCGTTTATTCTGGTTATTCTCAGCTTCTCTCCTTTTTCCTTCTGCCTCCTGATCTTATTTTACTTATTGGTCCAAACATTAGGAACACTAACTCCTCGCCTGTCCAAAACGTGCCTGATGGCTCGGCCTCCGGTACTGATGCTTTAACTTGCATACAAATGAATACTGTTGATTTGAGATGAGAATTAGTACCAACAACATGAAAGACATTTACATTTTTTATAATCTATTATGCACAGATGTTAAGTCCTGTGATCGTTTCTCGTTTCAATGATAATGAAGGCTGCATTTAAAAATAGAACACATAACGAAGAGAGAGAGAGAGAGAGAGTGCGGGAAACCTTTGTTCAGAAGATTTGTGCTTATTCTGGTTTTGAACTGCTCGTGGGAAGTAGCCTAAGAGTCTGCTCATTTTTTATTAAAAGCTCTGTTTTTCTCTGTCTACTTTTTATTTTGTCGTGTGAAATAACTTTTATGGAGCTGAGCTGATACTAAACTTTCATGTGAAAACACTGCAGACCACTGATTGGTCAGTCATTCACAGGCTTTCCTTTCCAGAGAAAGCTTTCCACTTCTCCCTCTCCTTACGCCGCTTCTCTCACTCTCTCTCTTTTCAATTCAAGGGGCTTTTATTGGCATCAAAGTTTCAAGAACTATGTTATGGTATGTTGATACATATTGGGCAACAAGATATGCCCTCTCTGCTTTTCCTAGGACTATTTTTAATTTTGAGAGGTCATTAAGCTCCTGAGCTGTTCCTTATTTTATTGACTGTTTTACATTGTTGGAGGAAGTAGTTATCTCTCTCTCGCATTGCCGTGCTTGAAATACGAGGAAGAGGATTTGTCCTGTTCTTTGTATTAACTTCTGCATTAGTTAGATGTAGTGAATGGTTGAAAAGGAGAAATGTAGAGGATGTAAATGAAACAGAAACGATGAGCGTCTGATTCCACAGTGAATCACCTGTTGCGTGTGTGATGGTTGTCTATTTGTGCTTTAGAACGTAACCACTGTGAAACAATCAGAAAACCTCCACCGCTGTCTATCTGTGGCTTGTCATGCTCTGAGCTCGCTCGCCCTCTCTCTCTCTTTTTCTCGTCTTTTTTAAAACGAGTCAGGAAGCTTACAAAAAAGCTTAACTTTTAACATGATCAAATGAGGATAGATGTCCTCCCTTTAACCCTCTAATGACAGCGCTGCACAGCTCTTGTGCTTATGTTGATGATATGCAGTCTTAGAGCTCAGAAGCCCTGCACTGTTACTGCAGAGTGAATTGGCATTCTGTTTGCTTGTTTATTCAAAGTTTATTAAAATTGATTGTGTCATGTGTCCAAATTGCACCAAATTTGACACTGCACTTCCTTGGGTCCTCAGCAATGCACCCACCAAATGTGAAGTAGATCAGATGAATGGTTCTCAATATACGTGAAGGAAATACATACATATAGACAAACAGAGATTCCTTCCTTTAGTAGGGAGATGAGGAACTAAGCATCAACCTAATTGAATTTAATGTTAAAACAGTGCTTTATGAGTGGCTTAAATGTATTTTTAATTGAGAGTATATGCATTATTTGCACGTTTTGTCTGATATAATGCATTTAATGCAAACAGTGGCTCACAGTTCCTTGTATTTAACTTCAGTTTTACTATTTTACATGCAATCTTTGCATATATTTGCTATGTAATGGCAGACCGACGCTTAGATTGTGACAAGAATAGGATAACCTTGAGTGTAGCGAATTATAAATTGAATCTATTTACCACAAACGAGAAGTAGTGGAGCTTGTGTGAAATAAAGTATGTTGTATAGGTGTGTGTTCAAAGTGAATGATAAAGCAACAGAAAACTATGCTGCAGACATATGTAGGTAAACAAGATTTGACCTTACCGTATCATCAGCTGATAGTGTTGCCTTTATGTACAGACCGTGCAAAAGGACAAACAGGGCAAGCCAGTAAAGTGGCAATACAATTAGGAAAAACCTGTTTGTTCATCTTAATATGTATTGTAACCACATCACCCAGCCTACGCTATATTACCTGATGGCCTTTAAAAATGTTTACATACAGTAAAAAACTGAGATTTGAAATAAAAAAACTGAGATGCATTAAGATTTTTTTCCTTGCATCCTGATTAAAATCAAATTTGGATGCTCCTAGATATATCCAGCCCTAATTTTTGACGTTGTATGTCTCTGTTTCTGTGTGTGTGTTGTGTGTATGTGAGAGCAGAACTGAACAGCGTGGAGCTGCAGGGCTGCAGCAGTGACAACAGTCTGAACAGTAATGCCAGCCTTCCCAGCGTCCAGAGCCACCGGCGCCACACTGAAAGGAGAGTGGCCAGCTGGGCCGTCTGCTTCGAGAGACTGCTGCAGGATCCCGTGGGCGTCCGCTACTTCTCGGTAACACAAGAGCACATGACGGCTGGTGGCAAATGCACATTCACAAGGACACATAGGCTGTCTCCAACTGTGAAAGAGACATGAATTAAACCTTTCACAATGAAATAAAAATAATAGAAAGAAGAAATTATATAGAAATGATTTTGTTAACTGAGTATTCCACTAACTTAAAGCCTTCTATTTCGGGAAATCACATATATCATTGCTAAAACTGACTGCACTTCTTTTAGAGACATTTGGGGCCTAACCATTTGGTCAGGCATGTCAGGACATGTTCTGTATCCACATTACTGCATTTTTATCATATTCTAAACTGACCTTTTCAGTTAATTGTCTCTATACAGCTGGTATTCTCTTAATTGTTGTAGGTGTTATACTAAGGACACATCTGTCTCCATATTAGATATATTTGTATTTCTTTGTGCTGCAGGAGTTCCTAAAGAAAGAGTTCAGTGAGGAGAATATCCTCTTCTGGCAGGCTTGTGAGTTCTTCAGTCACGTCCCAGAGAATGACAAGAAACAGGTAAAACACATACAAGCACATAGTCAGATCACACTCATCTATCTGTTCACACCCCTTCTAGCACAGCTGGAGGAAATGTGTTATTTAGCTCTCTTCACTCCTCATCTTCTTTGTCCGCCCCGACTCTCTCCTCATCTTCTCCAAGTTATCTCAGCGAGCCAGAGAAATCTACAACAGCTTCCTGTCCAGTAAAGCCACCACACCGGTAAACATAGACAGTCAAGCTCAGCTGGCTGACGACATCCTCAACGCCCCGCAACCCGACATGTTCAAGGAGCAGCAACTGCAGGTAGCGTATACATAAAACAAACGCACACGCATCAAGAGAGTTCACTGGCAAAACTAAAGGTGATTAGCAAACACTTCTGTGAAACAGGAAGCATCTGATCCAGAGGCTATACTTAGATGACACTGACCTCTGACCTTCCCTGATGGGAGGGGAAGTGAAAGCTTTCCCTCGAGGACAAATTATTATCACTGATAAAAAAAACCTGAAACAAAACAGACCCTTATTGAAAATGTACTAGTATTACAGCGCTGGGTGCTCACACAGCATAAGGTCAACTATTCATCTTCGCCTGCTGTCTAGCATCATGGATGTGAATGGCCTCTTAGATCGGAAAGTGTGGTGGGGGGGAGGGGGGTCGCTGAAAAGGTCTATTGATTTCAACAGCTGAGCTCAGATGTTCAAACTGATAAGAGTCACAAGGCTAGAAGGATATTCTCATCATCACCGTCTATATTTTTACACATCAAACATGCACACATATTCTCTCTGAGACACACACACACACACACACACACACACCCACACAAACACACACACACACATCAAAGCCCGATATGAGTTTTTCCAAAATACCCCTGGGCTCATCAAGATCTCGTGGCGCCATTGACTCAGGATCTCGGGTCAGACTTATACACGCATGAGCTGTTGAACATACACATATACAGCCACAGTCTCACCGTCCTCTTTTCCTTTTGTTCTCTCCCTCCACGTACGTGTAACTTTAACGTGAAACGCACAGTCTTTTGTGTGTCAGCAGCCATCCAATGAACATGACCAACCTCAAAGGGCTGCTAAAGCCTTTCAGCATCAGTATGCATCTTTTCGTTATCAATCCATTCTGTCGCTGCCATCTCTCCTTTTCTCAATCCTCTCTAATCCTCCTCTTTTCTTCATTCTGTTTCCTATGCTAATTTTTCCAATCCTCCTTTTCCATCTTCCTTCCTGTATTTTTTTTGTTGCCCACTGATCGCTCCTTTCCTTCCTTTTCAGATCTTCAACCTAATGAAGTTCGACAGCTACACGCGGTTCCTCAAGTCTCTGCTGTACCAGGAGTGTATGTTGGCGGAGGTGGAGGGCAGACCCTTGCCCGACCCTTACCACGTTCCCAGCAGCCCCACCTCCAAACACAGCACCACCGGCTCCGACCGCTCTAATCTCTCCACACCTAAGAAGGTAAAAACACGCACAGCTTATAAATATGAGTATAAATAAGGATCACAGACTTCCTTAAAAAAATGGTTCATTGCGACTCTAGTTGAAGTCTCAGTATTTCCATTAGCAGAACAGATGAAAGGTTTTGCGCTGAGTCGGGCTTGTCTCTTCAACTGTGTCTCTGTGCACTCTAATGAGCTTGCTGCAGTTGCAAACAGCTGCGTCTATCCCACTTCAGTCACTTTGTTTGTTTCTAACAGGAGGACAAGAAGAGCAAGTCGGGTCGATCTTTGAACGAGGACAGCCATCCCGGTCATGATTCAGGAGACCGGAGGAAAGGCATGTTCTTCTCCTGGTCACGCAACAGGAGCTTCGGCAAAGGGCCCAAGAAACGAGAGCTGGCTGACTTCAACTACAGTCAGTAGTTTTCTTTACTTTACTTCTTCTTCTTCTATTTAAGCGCTTTATTTTTAAAACAAGGCTCTCTTCCTGAAAGTGTAAAACTTAAACATATCTGTTGCTTATTTAATAACACAGATCACTCGACATATCCTTAATATTCGTTTAGCTGTGGTTGCCCCCAAATATAGCAAAATCAACACAGCCGAATCACTGCTATTCTAACTACAGAGGCAAGTTGAGCAAGGGCCTATTTTTCATGTTGGATATGAGTAGAGAGTTTTAGAATTACTCCCTTGTTTGTCTTTCTTGCAGACACTGCTGACACGTGTATTATTTTTCAGATTTCTCCGGCAGCAACGGTCGGCGTGAATCCCAGGGTTCGCTGTCTTCAGGAGCCAGTCTGGAGCTCGGAACGTCGGGGTCAGGGAGGAACGAGGTCAGTCTGGAAATAGACGTCACCAGATAATCAGTTTAGGCATTTGCAGCAATGGGAACATAGACATGTCAGCATAAAGATGTTTTATCTTCGCTCTCTTCCTCTCATTTCGTTTATCTGCTCTAAAAGTAACTTGGAATAAAAACATTAAAATGACTGAAATAACATCATTAAAAACAGCCTGTTTTTCCTGCTCTCTAAGCTCTATTGTTTCTCTTATTGTTTTAACCCTCTTTGTACTGTCTTATCTGCTCTCTTCCTCCCTGTCTCTGTTTCTGTTTTCTTCCTCCAGGGCGATGTTTCCCGTGGTGCAGTATCAGTGTCAACAGAGCGTGGAGGAGGCAGCGCCCCCTTGAGGCAATGTAACATAAGCTTGCCGGACGGCTCGTGTTGCTCCGTGCCACTCAGAGCCGGAGTGTCCATCAGGGATCTGCTGCTCGGACTCTGTGAGAAGCTCTGCATCAACCTGGCAGCTATAGACCTCTTCCTGGTCGGAGGGGAGAAGGTACGACACAAATGGGTTTGGCGTTGACCCAAATGTAGTTTTTGGGCTTTAAAGGTTCTGTGAAAAACATGGTCAAGTTTGCTTACTTTAAAAAAAGTATAAATTATCATTTTAAAGCTGCCTTATTCATTACTTCTATATGAGCGTTTTAGTATCTTTTGGGTCTTTGTTTTGGTTTTAACTATTTGAGTTCAGTCTCACTGAATTACCAACATGATAGCCATATAAACGTTATATGGTTGTTATGAAGATGTGCCCCCAAGTAGCAACAACAAAGAAATATGAATGTATTTTTTTTAATATAAAAAAGTGTTTTAGAGCAGTAATTGTCACAGTTTTATTATCTTCTGCTTTATTTATTGTATGACCATGGGCCATTTTTTTATGATAACTTCTCTCTGTGTTTCTCTGTCTCGCTCTCTCAGCCACTTGTTTTGGACCAAGACTGTATGACATTGTGCTCTCGAGACCTCCGATTAGAAAAACGCACTCTCTTTAGGTCAGTAATATGCAGTCGTCATCAGTTTTTCGCTAATTATAACTTTTGTAACCAGTTCTTGATATGTTGTTACCACTAACACTACAGCTACAGAGCCCTACAGGAAGTCATTATTCTATTCTCTTTTGTTCCAGACTCGACTTGGTCCCCATTAACCGTTCGGTGGGTCTAAAAGCAAAGCCCACCAAGCCAGTGACCGAAGTCCTCAGGCCTGTGGTGGCCAAATATGGCTTGCACCTCTCTGAGTTGGTGGCACGCATTGTAAGCCCCCCCCACCACACTCAGCCTATATACTTGTAGACAGACAGAAACAGACAAACAGGTGCTGATAAAGTTATACTCATTTCATATGTGTGTGTATGTTTGATGCAGAGCGGGGAGTCGGAGCCTTTAGATCTAGGTCTTCCTATATCCAATCTGGATGGGCTGCGAGTTGTATTAGATATAGCAGAACACACTTCTGAAAAAGGTAAGGAACACACACACACACACACACACACACACACACACACACACACACACACACACACACACACACACAACAAAAATTAGCTCTACTGTCTCATTTATTATCATTTTCACCAGTGTTGTTACATCTACCTCTCTGTCCTCCATCAGACAAACAGAAAGCAGCTCCCTCTAAGAGCCACGTCCCGCCCTCTACAAGCAGAAACCAATCAACAACAGTAAGATCCCCTCCAACTTCTTACTTCACATTTTTTTCACCCCCTCTCGCTCTGGAATGTTCCATAACCCACTGAATGTCTCCACTTCCTGGTTGATGATGTCACGCTACTAAGTGTCTCCCTCGCTGTCTTCAATCACCCACGTCTGTTTTGCGATGTGTCGTAAATGTGCACAGGTGTATGATTTGTGTCTGTGGCAGTGTGTGGGCTGTTTGTGTGTGTGTGTGTGTGTGTGTGTGTCATGTCATGTGGGGGCCGAGACCCCGTCACACTCTCGGGGATCCTAATGTTCCGTAATTGTGGTCTGCCTGCGGCCGAATGCATCATCAACTTTTGCTCTCTGGTTTGCTGGTTCTCTCTCTTCCATAACAAACCCATTGGCCGGGCGATAAAAGCCCAGCCTGGATGAGGCTTTCGCTGGGTCTCACAACCCCCAGAAACTCCCTCTTTCCAGTTGGAAAGGATTTAGTTGGTGGTGGTAGTTCTTTCTATTGCTGTCTAGGTTTTTTCTTGATATTACTGGGCTTTTACCTTAATGAAGACCATCTGAAGTGGTCCTTCATGAGAATCGTTTTTAAAATAGACATTTTCCCACCTCCAGGGTAGTGTGTGGCTCTTTAGTAGTAGATAGTTGGTCCCTCTGGTGTTGTGGTGTGTTTCACTGTTAGCCTACATGTTGGTGATGTCTAGTACACACTGTTGGACATCGTGGTTGAATGGAACATCCTACCTGTCTTTAATTAGAAATGCTGTTTCTACTAGAGTTATTTTCAATCAAGGTCATTCATTATGGATTACATCAAACCGACAATCATATTATTTTTATCCAATCATCTGAAAACAGTCGCCATCATTGAAACATGTGCCCCCCCCCCCCCCCCCCCCCCCCCCCCCCTCCTCATCCCCTTCATCAAATTGCTCCCATTTTAGAAACTCCTCACCATCAGTAGCATTAGTCCCTCCACGTGTTGTCATTACTTGTGCCCATAATTGCACCATCTTGACTCATCAGGGCTCTAATGCCCCGCTCCACTTTCCTTGTGGCCCCCAGGGGGAGGACAGGCCGTCAGGGAAAGCCGGTTCAGCCCACCCCCATGGGGAAAACGGCAAGGCTGGGCCCAGCCCTAACACAAGCAGCCATCCCTTACCCAACCACTCTGTTTCTCTCCATAAGGCTCCGGAGAAAAGAAAGCAGAAAAAGATAAATATAGACGAAGCTGAAGGTAAAGATGAAACGACCTCCCTCTCTTTCTTTTGTGACCTCTTGTTCCTGTAGCTGTGTTGCAATGATCACACTAACCCTTTTTTGCCTTGTCTGCAGTAATGCAGAAGCAGCACCAAATGCTTTCGGAGCTAGCTAGCTACATGTAGCACAGTCACCTCTGCTCACACTGAATGTAGCTTTGACTTGTCTAACTGATTAATACACACCCTCTGCTGCATGTTTTCTCAATTATAATCAATGTGTTTCACTGTTTTCAAGATGTTATTTTTGGTGATTATTCATTTGTGTGTGTGTGTGTGTGTGTGCGCGCACATGCACGAAAATGTGCGTGTGTTTGTGTGTCTGCACATGTGTGTGTTTCTGTTTGTATGTGTGCGTGAAAGCAGAGTTCTTCGACCTCATATCCAAAGCTCAGAGCAACCGAGCAGACGACCAGCGAGGCCTGCTAAACAAAAGCGACCTGCAGCTCCCAGACTTTCTGCGCCTGTCGCCAGCGGCAACCAACCAGGCTGCGCCTCCTCCCTACGACCCCGAGCCAAGTTGCTCCACCCCTAATTCCCGTAACCCCAACAACGGCAGCTTCCCTAGCAGCGGTCGCCAGGGCAATAAGGCGAACGGCAACGACAGGGGAGGCGGCACCCACTCGCTCAATGCAAGCCATCAGTCCCACAGCTTGGACTCTGCACTGGGCACTGAGAGTGGAGGGGGGAGGAAAGCCAGACCACCTCCTCCATTTCCTGGCACCATCTCCCCCATCCACCCATCCCAGGCCGCCCAGCGTGGTCTCCTCCAGGACTCTGGCAGGGGAGAATCAGTCCAGATGCTGGAGGAGGACACCCGGTCTGATCTGACTCTAGTGGGAGAGGGAGACATTAACAGCCCCAGCCTCAACTACATCACTCCCTCACCCCTAACGTGCAAACCCTACCCCCGACCCCAACAACAAGCACAGGACGGTCGGCCTAGCTCAGGTACCTCCCCCGTGTGAACTCTATAAACTTTTGAACTTTCACCTCTTCCTTCACCTGACCGCGAGCGGGACTGGAGACCCCTTTAAAGTCAGTTTGAAGTTCCTTGTCGGGCCATTTTCAGCTCAGACCTCGAGAACTCTCGGGCTGCGGCTGAATGGCCCAGAATGCATCCAGATCTCCTCCCTTCCCCTCCTCCAAGAACACGTTTTAATTTAACAAATCACAGTTTAAAATTACAGAAACTTTTAACTCCATATTCAAGTGTAAAAATACAGTTAAAGCTCACAACTAATGTAAAAAAACACAGAGCTAAGACCCTCATCTCAGAAAATAGAAATAAATGTTCATTTAGTCAAATAGTGAGTTTATGTAGTGATGTATGCACTACCTTCTGTCCAGCATCTACTTAAGCAAACAGGTCAGGCACATGAAGAGAGGAAAGATGGATGCATTAGGCTTGGATGGAGCTTGTCCTTGGAATTTCCCCTGCGTGGTGTGTATCTGTGTGAACTTTTGAGCGGACTTGCTGTGGAATTTTGTTTGTGGAGACGTAAGCTTGAGGTCGAGCTCAGGACGACTCGGCGACGACCAGTGCCAAACTCCCTCCTCCTCCAGCCCCTCCCAGTGTACAGAACCTAACAATGCACTTTAGCCAATTACAAACAAGACTTCACACATTTTTAAAAATCATTTCCCTCCCTCTTTTTTTTTTGTACTTTGAACTCACAGTTTGTTTCATGCTATAGGTGGTTGAGCTTCCCTAAGTTCAGAAAAACAGCTTATATTGGCTAATAATCATGCGCTCCAGATCCAGAGTGGTATGGAAGCTACTTTATCGTCCTTCTAAGCAAACCATGTGTTATTTTCAAACTTATTACACGCTTTTGAACACACTGCACGCTGACCCTATAAATACAGATGTATGCTTACAGTACTATGGACGCACACATTTTGCTCAGCTGTTCTTTATCGACCCCGAGCACAGTGCACTCTGTGTCTCCCAACGCTCTCCTCTCACCTCAGGCCTTTCTCGTGTCACTCATGAAAAACAGACTATAGCGACGACGACGCACATATGGAATCTCGCTATCCGACCAAATAACCCAGAAAGTTCTGCACCGATTGTACATGAGCAGTTTTCTCTTTTTTTTCATCTCCATCCTCTACTTATTCTTCTTTGCACTACATCGCGCAGCATCTGTTTTTGTTTTGTTTCTTCTTCTTTTTTTCTCTCTCTTTTTAAACGAGTTTTCACAGTTTAGCAATTCAATGTTTGGAGCTGTCATTTCCTGCAGGGACTCAGCTGGAAAAACTGGACTAACAAAGGCAAAACGTTTCACTTTTCACAGTTCCTACTTTATCATGTGCTATACTCTCAAGAAAACATTAATTTATCCCACATCCTTTTTAATTTTCACTATCTTATCAGTTAAAAGTATTACTTTGTATATAGTCAAGTTGGTGAAATCACAGTGTTACTGTAGTCATTGTTGAATTTGCAACGCAGCCACGCTGTTTGCTTCAGTTGTGTCACGGTAGAAATCGATTCTCCTCTGTTCTGTTCAGTTGACTGTACTGTCTGTAAATAGATCAAATAAATGTTTTAGAGTTTAAACTCTCTGCAGAGCCTCATGTGATTAGCCTCCTTTCTTTTCTTAGACTTTTCAACAAGATCCGAGACATTCGATTCTCCTCGCTTCATTGTTCATGAGTATGTGCAACCACATTTGGACTCCGCACTTCTCTGCATCGGGATCAATGTTTACATCGAGGTTTTATATGCGCACTCATATTCTGATTGTCAAAAGAGTAGATTGACGTTTTTGGGAATGGTTACTCATGTCTGTCTGTTAAATAAGGTAGAACCATTCACCTAGCAGCACCTTTTTGCAGCACATGTGCCATATAGATATGTCTTGTTATGTCTTGTTTGTGTAATCCGTGTTTAAAAACAACAAATAGCAGTTTTGATGAAGGGTTGTGTGCCAGACTATTTATTTGACACGAGCAGCGACTTCCTGGTGACTGCCGGTTGCCCTGGCGACCTCAAAGTAATAACAAGACTCCATAAAGTTAATGCCAAGAAAGATTCTGGCACGCAACCCACGATGAAACCTCAACATAGCATCTAACAACTGAGGTTTGTAAGAATTAAACAAACAACATGCAGCGTGTTCATTACTGATCTTTAGAGGTGTTCAGACAGATTCTGTCACCTTTCCCACTGCCAGACTGTGGTGTTTGCTGTTTTTTTCCAGCCTTAATGCTTTATATTTAGTTTACAGAAACGATGGGCAACAAAGTGAATAAAGGCAGTTCCCAATAAATCTAATTATCCTTTCAATGTCAAATGGAATAACTATCCTTGCTATTGCTGGCATATCTCATATCTTAAATTGATCAGGAGCCATTCTACTTGAAATGCTTTGCCAATACCAGCAAAGAAGATTTTTCTGTTTTTGACCTCTGTCCACCTCACCCTGTCACACACTCTCCTATCTATCTTACTTGATATTCATCTCCTCTTTCTGTTTCCTGTTCTTTCCTCTATATAAATGTGTGTGTGTGTGTGTGTGTGTGTGTGTGTGTGTGTGTGTGTGTGTGTGTGTGTGTGTGTGTGTGTGTGTGTGTGTGTGTGTGTGTGTGTGTGTGTGTGTGTGTGTGTGTGTGTGTGTGTGTGTGTGTGTGTGACAGGGCTTTTGTTCTGGGGTACAAAGCCTTTTGGGGGTACTAGGCTATTAGCTATGCATCGGTTCCCCTCTGCTCAACGCCTTGTTAGGCAAGCTTTGTCATGCTGGGCTCTTTGGTAGCCCACAAACAAAACTAAGTTCTTTTCCCTCATCCGGACACACACACACACACTCATTTCCACTTCACACATACATGCTCGCGCTCACACACAGCGCCTACATCTGTGTGTGTCTTTAGCATCACATGATGGTCTTATTCTGTAGTGGTTTTCATTAGAATAATTCTTCAGTGTTTTTTGTTGTGTTTGTGTTTCCTCCGGTACTGACATGTGACAACAGCAGCCAACTGATTGTATTTAACCAGTCTATATAATTAACCCGTCCGTCTCTGGGCAGAAAATACAGAGAGAAAGAGAAAGCGAGAGAGAGAGAAATACTTTTGCCTGTACCACTTTTTTCTCTCTCACTCATGCACAAACACACTCACTCACACACACCCACACACACACAAAAAAAAAAGTCCAGTTCCTGCCTGAGTGTGATGTATGAGTCTGCAGGATTTGTTCGAGTGTTTCTTAGAAGACTGTCAGAGAAATGTCGGACAAAATAAAGTGGAAAGGACAAAAAGATCTGTTGTGTACAATAACAAGACAGTGGGGGGTTTTATCAGAGCAGATACAAAGTCCTTTCCATTCCCAAAGTGTTGACAAATAGTAAAAAAAAGTACTGATTTAAGAGCATAAACACACTTTCACCAACACAGATTTCAGTAAAATCTTTATAAAAACCCTAATTTAAATACAAAGTAAGAGCAGAGGTTTCTTCAAAGCAAACTGATCCCTGGGTGTGATTCCTGCTACAGGACCCAGTTTGTTACCTTATTGTTGCTGTAATTGCATGGGAAAACCTTGCACACAGAAGCTGTTATACCAATACAGTTTTTGGCTCTTGTGTTTCAATTCACTGGTTCTTTCTGGGAGCGCTGCCCATGTGTCCACTGATCAACAAAAGCTCTCTGCTGTGGTGCGTTTACAGCTCGCCACCTCAAACGGCCCCATCTGCTGGTGAGAGGAGAAACTTTTTAAAAAATGGTGGATGGATGAAGAGAGGGAGAAGATTTTTTTCCTTAATTTTCCAGATTGCACTGTATGATACCTTTGGGTTGAATTAAACTAATTAAAACATATTGTAATGCTCAATTGAGAGCTTAACTATTTCATGTACTTTCAGCTACTTTAGTGCATTTTAAGATTGCTCTTTCACTCTAATTTTTTTGGAGAAGAAGAATAGTCTTTGGTACAATCACCAGTCTGTGGTCTTTGGTTTTGAAAATCTAGCAGGACATAGATAAATAGATACATAGATAAAGCACATTCATCTTCAATATATGTACTTATAATCAGTGTTGGGAATGATGTTACGCAATTTATCACAAAATAAATGTAACTGTAATCTGTTAGTTACTGAGAAAAAAGTAACAATTAAATTGGTTGTTGATGATTACAAAGGAGGTTACATCTGAAGTCACACCTTTAAGATTTTGCTCAGGAGGGTTTTTCCCTCATTTTTTAATATTTAACATGTTACTGAATACATATGTTGCTGTTTTTAATGCTTTGAAAACAATACGTTTTTATATTTTATAAACAGATCATGATGTGGGCTTATTTGGAGCACACACGGGTTTATATGGTGTCACAGTACCAATTAAGCCCATGCTAGACTTTTGACTTTTTTTTATAAAATACATATTTTTTATATTCCAAACTCTACATGAACTAATGAATACATTTTCAAATGAGAGATAAAACTCCCTTAAAAAATCATGTCATTATCCATGAAAAACACCTGAACTTAGATGTAGGTGCTTAATGGGCACACTTACCCTAAGGGCTGAAAACATTGGTTAGAAATGTTAAAAAGTAATCATAAAGTAATCAAATGTAATAAGTTACATAACTTTGATTAAGTAATTGAAATAGTCCCATTACTTATTTTATTTTAAATAGACTAACTAGTAATCTGTAACCTATTACATTTCCAAAGTAACCTTCCCAACCCTGCTGATAATGTCCTTGCAGCTGAGTAATATTAAATACAAGTTGCAGCACTTCTATGAGTCACAAGAGGACTGCATCATTGTCATCCATTGAGCCACAACACTAGAAAAAAAAGATGACTCAAAATGTATATCTTGTACCTTCATTTCAATCTTTCCTTCACTGCTTCTGTTTGTAATGAGAATGTATCACAACAGACAATTTTAAATGTGACAGCAGGAAAAACACCGGTGGAACTAACAACATTAACAACGGCTCTGTTCCCAAGATCGTCGTTAATTACACCTGAGCTCTTCCAACAATTCAATTTCCAAATGTCTGCTGTGTGAACGACCTAATTAAATTGATTTATCTTCACCTTTTGGAACAAGACAACGCCAGTTAAAAGAGGGGAGGAAACTAATGAATTGAGACAATAGCGATCCAGAGAAGTCTGAAGTCAAAGTCACATCATTTTTGTAGAAATGAATAAATAAATAAATAAAATAAGCGTGTGTGAAAAAAAAGAACACAACAGCTATCACCAATAAAATAGATCTTTCTGTCTGTCGGCCAGTAGATGGCAGCAGTCTGTATTAAGTGGACACAGCCTCTCTCTTCCCTCACACACACACACACACACACACAGGGGCAGTGAGCACCATCTAACCCCCTTTCCCATGATGTCATAGCCAAAGGCCAGCTTACGGATATCTGTCACATCCACTTAGTTTCCTGCTGCTTCCCTGCTCTGTGTGTGTGTGTGTGTGTGTGTGTGTGTGTGTGTGTGTGTGTGTGTGTGTGTGTGTGTGTGTGTGTGTGTGTGTGTGTGTGTGTGTGTGTGTGTGTGTGTGTGTGTGTGTGTGTGTGGGGCGTCGGGGCAGTTGGCTACAGTCTGGTCACGGCTGTCACAGTGTGATATTTGAATTTGACAGAATGAATCATCTTAATTTCTCGCTCTTTTCTTCGCGAACACATAAACACAGAAGGGGTGATGATATATTCCAGTATCAGGTCGCAGACTGTGTGTTCTTTGAGTTTGAGACTTTTTCCAACAAATTCAGAACATGTTGGACTCACTTGGTTGTTTTTTCTTTGAGTGTTTCTTTGCATGTGGATGGTTTGCAGTGGCGGTGAGTGTTTTGTTGTTTTGTCTCTTTTGTCATCTGCCTCTTCATCCTCAGGTAAAAACAGAGACAGATCGAGGGGGAGGGACAGAGGAGGAGGAGGAGGAGGAGGATTCTTAATACCCAGCAGAAGAACAACATCTTCCAACCCTACACCTCCCTCTCCATCACCTCCTCCCCTTCCCCCTCCACGACCTCCTCTTCGCTCACGACGCAAATCCAAGTCGCCTTCGTCCCGCTCCAACCACGCAACTCCAAAACGGGCCTTGGATTTGGACAAAATAGGGGCCGACTCTGAAGACACCAGGCAAACCCGTAGAGGGTCCCGAGACCTCCGGGGCTGTCAGGGTTCAGAGCGGGACAGAAAGTGGGAAGGTGTGACATTGGAGCTGCGTTGCCGCGGAAGCAGGACGAGGTCGACCGTGTACCAGACCTCAGAGGTTCCCTCCATGCTCAAATCCAAGAGGCAGACGGAGCAAAGCGAGGGCAAACGGCAGATAGACAGGAGTAAACTGAAAGCCACCTTTGTGTGAGGAGCACACTCACTCAAAGAACGTCTGCCCTGCTTGCATCCACTCTGAACAACACATTTCAAAATTGAAGTTAAGTGCCCTGTGCAGCTGCCCCCCCCACCCCCCTCCCCCCCCCTCCCCCCCAGACTACCTACTGAGGGCAACCATTAGAAGATGGCAGGCTGAGATTCATCAAAGGCTATGTCCCAATTCCACACTACATACTGGCTCTACAGCTGTAGAGTGTAACAGTAACAGAAGAAACTGCAGTCGTCAAAGCCGTCATGCATATAAGCATGAAATAGCATAACGAGTGTGTGATTTCTCAGTCTGCTTTTGATATCACTATGCACAAAGGCAATGCAGGAGCTGCTCACAGCTGCAAAAAAAAAAATCAAAAAATGAAAAGACTTCATGAATGGTGGTGAAACAGCTCCAGGAAGGAACTTGTAAAATAAAATAAAAAATAGGTGTTAGATTTTTGGGAGAACATTTAGCTTTCTCCTTCTGAAGTTTTACTGGCAGTGGCATTCAAAGGTCACCGACTTCAACTAACAATTTTATTAACAATTTCATTTCTTAATTAATTGTAAAATGGAGAAAAACATAACATCTTTACATTTGAGAAAAGCTAGAACCATGGATTGTTTGGAGTTTTTGATTCAAAACTGACCAAAATGTCCTGTTAATCAATTAATCGATTGATCATTTCAGCTCCAGTATGTAGTATGGTATCTGGACACAGCAATGCACTTAGTTAAAGGATGCACGATGCCTATCTTCATCACCACCTGTTGTGCTCCTGCAGGAGAAAACTCCACCAGTTTGATTCTACATTTTGACACAAGTCTGTCATTTTAATCAGGCAGAGACAGTGATTGCTGCACTATTAAAGTTTTTCAACATGTCTGCCTGCATACTGAATTTACAGTTAAAGGGGAACGCTCAGAGAGGAAACCCTCAGCTCACTGCTTATTTAAGGACAACACAGTGAAGCAATGACTCTCCATGACATAAATATCAGCGGTTCTGTGTTGAGGCAATTCATTACACCTGTCATTTCAAATAAATAAAGCCCCATTCTCTTACAGTAGAGGGGCCTTGGTCAAGAGCAATGAGAAACACTGAACCAGTATCCAGTAAAACCAGGAGGACGGCTGTATTCCCCTTCTGCCCTCAGGATCTGCTCATTCAGTGGACATTCATGTTTATGTAATAAATAAAAATATTTTCTGCAACCTTGTATAATAATTTATTTACAATTAAGAATCTGAAGTTATTTTGCTAATTGAACATCTTAATTGGTATTATGACTGAGGCGGCTTTCACAGATTAAACTGGATTGTCTACAGACAGAGTTGAGGCTCCTCTGATTAACATTAAGGCAACGTGAATCCCTGTCTAACACTGGGCTCAGCGCCAGTTCCATGAGTTAAGTGAAAGGTGCGCCAGTTATGCGCTTTTAATGGAATTAGCTCCACTGTAAACAATAAGCAGTTGACGCAGGATGACAACTGTACTAACTCCGTAGGGGCCCTGTCTGAGGGAGGGGGAGGGGGGGGGGGGGGGGGCTGCTGCTGCTTTGTCTCCCCGCCTAGGTGGTCTGACTGGGGAGAGAGAGTGCAGTGTACTGGCGGGGACTGCGCTATAAAGGCTATTTTGAAAAGTGACCCCTTCTCTGTGAGCAGGGAGAGCGCGCGCACACACACACACACACACACACACACACACTCTCTCTCTCTCTCTCTCTCTCTCTCTCTCTCTCTCTCTCTCTCTCTCTCTCTCTCTCTCTCTCTCTCTCTCTCTCTCTCTCTCTCTCTCTCTCTCTCTCTCTCTCTCTCTCTCTCTCTCTCACACACACACACACACACACACACACACACACACACACACACACACACACACACACACACACACACACACACCCCCCCCCCCAAACACACACACACACACACATACACACACAGCTGCTCGGAACCATGACAGAAGATGACGGATACAGTTGTCGCGGAGGGACAAGTCAAGTTTAGAGATGGAAAAAAGGTGAATTACACCAATGTTCTTCTTATTTTAAGCTTTGAAATAATACATCCAAACTTCAAGGCCGATTAGAGGAGTATTTATTGTGTAATTTACTGTTTCTTTACAAACCTCTCCACAGTGGAAGAGTCGGTGGGTCGTTCTTCGGAAGCCCTCTCCGGTCGCAGGTATGTGGAGAAACCGCTTCTATTTTTATAATCAGCTCTTGTCAGTTTTTTAAAATATGTTTTCACAGCCACACAAAATCAGCTCAGTCTATCGTATCATTCGGCACCACTCTCATCTGATTTTGTGCAGTTAAACTAATCACAACTTGTGTATTGGACTGTTGGCTGTGCGCCAAATAGCGCATAACGCAACATATCCGCGTCAACACGTGGGGGTGTTGCTCAGCAGCTCCACCAGCTGAGCTGATCGATTACTAATTGTATTTATTCAACTGAGCTAAATCAGTGGGGACAGGAAGGCTTTCTAGTGCCACTTGGAGTTAAGGTTAATTATTTGTTGAGCCTCCAAACACCAGCGTAAACTGTGGAGTAACTTTAATCTAACAGGTGTTTTCTCCACAAAGTTGTTAGAGGAAAAAACCCCACGTGTCTTAAAACAAAAACTGGGATCACTTGAGATGCTGTGAGGATAGATACTGAGCCTCTCTGCATAAGCTTGAGGCTCAAGCTGTGTCCTTGAAGGAACTGGCAGGAGTGGTGTGAATGATGATGTACTGTGTGTGTGTGTGTGTGTGTGTGTGTGTGTGTGTGTGTGTGTGTGTGTGTGTGTGTGTGTGTGTGTGTGTGTGTGTGTGTGTGTGTGTGTGTGTGTGTGTGTGTGTGTGTGAGAGAGAGATCTGTCATAGGTTACTTTTGGAAACAAATGTCAAACTTAGGAGCAGTTAATTGGGAACAGCTTGTCCAATTTTGGGGTCAGTGGTTAAAGGTTTAGGCAAGTAGTAGTGATGGTAAAGCTAAGGTAAGTATCCAGGAAATGAATGTAAGTCTATGTAAATACCCCTACAAAACTGACAGAGGTAAGACTGTGTGTGCGTGTGTGTATGTGCATTGACTTTCATCACCAGCTGTGCCAACCGATCAGTTCATTGTTTCAGAGGTTTGTTATGACAGCTGTGCCATAAACGCAGGCAGGAACGCAGCAGGGATTACAAAAAAGTGACAGTGTTGTTATTCTGCTATTAATCAGAAAATTGACTTTTGAGCCTGTCAGTGTTTAAAGCTTGTGTGTGTGTGTGTGTGTGTGTGTGTGTGTGTGTGTGTGTGTGTGTGTGTGTGTGTGTGTGTGTGTGTGT
Source organism: Scomber scombrus (assembly GCF_963691925.1). Classification (NCBI taxonomy): domain Eukaryota; kingdom Metazoa; phylum Chordata; class Actinopteri; order Scombriformes; family Scombridae; genus Scomber; species Scomber scombrus. Next base: position 8,457,873 of record NC_084971.1, on the reverse strand, counting down.
GTGTGTGTGTGTGTGTGTGTGTGTGTGTGTGTGTGTGTGTGTGTGTGTGTGTGTGTGTGTGCCTCAGACTGTCTGTCTCTGCTGGTGTATAAGGAGAAGAAGAAAGCGAGGAGAAGAGCAGCGGCCATAAGGAGAGGCTGAATGTAACACTGGAGGTATGTATATGTTTGGCTGCAGTAGACCAAAGTGTTGCAGCCTCTGATCTGAAGTGCAGGTGAACTGCAGCGGTGGCAGTTTTATTACAGCGCTTTAATGGATACCTCAGGGCCTCCTGCTGCTATCATGAGACTGCTGTCACATGTACACTGGGGTAGATCAAATAATGTTAATGCCGCACAGATGGGGGACTTGAAGTGGGTCACATTAGAGTGAATGCCAGTCAGAATTTGTCAGCTAGAAAAGAGGTCTGGCAGTCAGCTGTATGAGACTTCAAATCAAAGAGGAGGGGGGGGGAAACTAAGGAAACAAGTCTAAAGAGAGCAAATCATCTGTGTCCAAAAGCATTAGTCAAAAACGATGCTCACAGTGTGATCCAAAAGGGATGTTTAATAACTTTTTATTAAGAAACATGAAATCAAGACATTTCGAAGCTTACATCATTGTTTTGTGTATGAAATTATAAATCCAAAGGAGCCATAGAGTCACAAGATTCACTGTAACATTAATGAGTTCAGTTTTCAGGCTGCTGCTCACTCTCTGATATTTGAAACTGCTCCGTGTTTTGCTCTAGAGTTTCAGTTTGTCGCCTCCTTTGGCTAGAACCTGACACCAGAATTTAATTTGGATATATTTAATCTGGAGAGATAATACAACAGAGGGGGAAAATTTGATTTTTACCAAATGTAGCCATCTCACAACAGTAAAAAAAGAGTATACTGGTAATACAATTGACTCTGCTTTGTCAGGGCATCTGTGGTGTGGAGCCAGGGACGGGCTTCGATGGAGTGTCCTACACCCTCTCCATCCTCTGCCTGGCACACACGCTGGTGTTGGGCTTCCACAGCCGAGACGCCATGCTGGCTTGGGATGCCCGCATCCGCTACAGCCTGGGAGAAGGTTGGTGATTTGTCCTCGTGTGGATTTGGCAGCGCTGTGTGTGATGTGCAGGGTTTTGTGTGGTGAAAGCTGGTTGCAGTTGGATAACACACATCAAAAAATGTCTGCTCTTTGTTTCTATAGAGTTTATTGTTTATTGTTGTATAGTTTTTTGTCAGGTGTTCAAATCTGGCTACTTGTGTTTTTAAGTGCATTTAGGACATTTTTTAATCATTTATCGGCCTTCAGTTGTTTCAAAGAGCTTAAATCTTTTTGGTATTTGACTGAATGCAAGGTATTCAGTGTTTGAATTCAGTGCTTTGCTTAAAAAAACATGTGCTCACTTGTAAATGTTAAAAAAAAGGAAAGAGCCACTGGAGGTCACTTTCTAAAGTGGAATTACACAGGCAGATGCAATATCTCCTCCATCACATTGGCCAATCTTTATCTGCAAAATCTGCTCTCAACTTCACAACATTCCTCTCAGTGGAGAATGGGGAATGGAAAAAAAGAGTGAACTGTGCCTAAAATTAAGTTTAAGTTTACTTAATATTATAGTGTGTTCTAAAAATTCAAGAAATATTGTGACTAAATGGTCATTTTTTAGTGTAGTATCTTTTTTGTGTGCCCCCTCTCTATCCTCAGAGACCTCTCCTGCATGATAAGAAGCTCACAAAGGTTTTCACAAGAATTGAAAAAATATTTTTCAGGGGCTTATTATCACAGTAAATCCTATATGAGACAATACAATCTTTCATCTGAACTTTTCATCAGCTCCTACCAAACACATATTTAACACTCATTTGACCTGTTGTTAAAACCTTTGGTTTCAATTATAAGTCGGTGCACAATAGAATTTGAACTTGGATGCCGCATAAATAAGTGTTTTATCTCTGCCCAAACTTTCTTTATAAAACTAGTCTTATTGTGAACATTTTCCCTCAACTATCATGAATTTTAATGACTTATTTAAATGACTCCAGTTTGAGTTTTAACTGTGCCAGGCTGTGAATTGAATGCATGCTTTTTTTTTGCACAGACAGCACTGTCAGTACCTGTAACATCTCGCTGAACAGGTAATTCGTCTTCCTCTAAAATACAGCTATTTTCTAGCCTCCATCCTTTTTATTCCCCTTAATTATGTTGTTCACAAGCAGTCTGTTGCTTCATCATCATGTGACTGTAGCATAATTGTATCTCAAACAGCAGCTGTCTTGACTTTTTCCATTAGTGCCATCTTAAATATTAAGAGCTCAGTGTCAGAGCACTAGCTCTCTTTTCTTTTTGCCTGATTATTCAAATAAAACCCCATAACACGGACACTCTCAACTCACCTCTTAGACTTTAGGGATGATTCAGTACATCCACCACAACCAACCTTGAGCTGACCTAGAAACAATCCTTTATAGATTTATATCCTCTTGTAGATCACTACAGCTCTATTTACCTAACAAAAGTCTATTTACTGCCTGCAGGTTGTCTACAATGCTGCTGCAAGGCTTTTCTCTTTAAGTGTGATTTAGCCGTCAGCTACGTCTTTGTTCTGCTGCCTGCAAGCCACACTGCACCTGGGTGTTCAGGGAGAGCTCCTCAGTTTGTTCCACATACAATTTGAAACCCAGAAGCTTCCCTTACTCTCCGCATAAAATACATTTTTTTTATGAATTTACTCACCACATAAATTCTTAGATTCTTCAGTTTGTTTTCTTTGCTTATTTAGGGTAACTTTCTTATTGTCTTGGGACTGCAAGGATAGATGATGGTAATTTTTACCCACCTGGCTCCACTAATGGGTGCTCTGTGGGTATGTAGTAGTGCATGTACAGTATGTGATGAAATACAGTATGTGAGAGGAGGAGACAGAGCTTGGCACTACAAAAGAAAGTGCCATCTGCACAAACTGAGCGATGACAAATTACTGCCAGCAGAGCCTAAAGAACTGCTAAATCATCATTATCACTGCCATCACTGTTTATATGTGTGTGTGTGTGTCCGAGTGTGTGCATTATACCGTCTCGGTTTGTTTTTATGTTCCACCTCATTTGTTAAGTGATGAATGTGCTTTATGATCAATGATACCTCTATTGTCTTAGTATGTGGGACACACACATACACTCACACCTCTCTGTCTCTCTGTCTTCCTCTCTTCAGTCCACAGATTCAGCGTTGATGTCGAGCCAGGTACTAAACTGGAAAGTGGGCCCGCCTCCCTCCACCTGTGCAACAACCTATTGGTCCTCACCAGGGGCCTGCCACCCATCGTCATCGGCCACTGGAAGTTGTCGGCGTTGCGTCGATACGGTGCCGTGCCAAATGGCTTTGTGTTCGAGGGGGGGACTCGCTGTGGATACTGTGAGTAAGAGGTGGAGATTTTTCTGCTGTGTGAATATAGACACTGCAGCCAAAAACCCAACACTGTTACACTACTAGCTAAACAGCTTTTGGCAATGTAGAGTGCCTCACATCCCTGACTCGGTGTGTGTATATTTGTGATTTGTGTGTAACTGGACAAACCTAGATCGTAAAATGTGAAATATTTTATCGCTTAAGATAAATTTAAGTTTTAGTTGCTGAGTTTCCATATTGATTAAATGTTGCACAAGAGAAGAGAAGATCAAATATTGAAAAAGTGGTTATTAGTTATTCTTTCTCTTACAGAAAGCACTATTTCTTATGTTGTTTGTTTTAAGCCAAGATGGGATTTTGAGTGACTAAAAAAACACAATCTCTTGTCACATGCAAATACAAACGTACTGTATAACTAGATAACTAGTTGATGCAGATAATACTAAGATATACTGAGATGCAGATTGAGAGTTATAAGAAAAGGATCCCAAAGTCCAAAGTCAGAGGTATCTACATTCCTCTTTTTAAAGTGTCTCCTTTAGATAAATAAACTCTCCTCCTAATTCTTCTTCCTGGGTTCGCAGAATGATAGCTCTGTCATTTAATACTAACAGGCTAATAAATAAACCCGTGATTTATCGCAGGTGTTTAGAGAGAAACTTCACCCATGTAAGAAATGAACCCACCACGCTGTACTGTAGGTCTGCCCACCAAATAATGCTGTGTGTGTGTTTGTGTGCTTGCCAAGCTTTAGCTATCCTCTGAATGTCCAGTTGATGTGTGCTTGTATGTAAAGAATTAGAGGCAGTTTTATGTTTTTGGGGTGGGGATGTGTGCACGCGCATGTGTGTGTGTGTGTGTGTGTGTGTGTGTGTGTGCGTATATATGTGTGTGTGTGTGTGTAGGAGACACAAGGACGGCAAGAAAAGTGTATAAAGGGACACTTGAAAACTAACTCTTTAGTATTTATTCTCTAGCACTTATGTGATATGTGTGTGCGCGTGTGCGTGTGTGTGTGTGTGTGCGTGCGAGCAGACTCATGGCTCCTACAGGAATAACCATGAGGTCCACAGGCTCTGGTTTCAGTGTTCTGATGAGCAACAGCTATAAATACCTGCCTCCCCTGTTGTGGTCACTCAGCCAATCACATAGTGCCCGGCGGCTAGACGGCCAATCACAGTCACTCCCTTCACCTTATGTACATATTACCCAGCAGCCTCAGGGGCGGTAGAGAGAGGCCCACTTGGCATGTCATTAAAAAACAGTGTGTGACAGAAAGAGAGAGATGTGAGAGTCAAATCGGCAAGTGACATTCCTTGCGTGACTGCAAGGTAGAAGCAGAGTGTTGGCTTACATGTTTACATGTTTATTTGTATTTGGTGAGTTATAAGACGTGCCAGCACTTGTTTAATGGAGTGTTGTCAGGTCTCACCCAGAGCATACTTTCTTCTGGGCATTTCCAAACCCAATTTTTCTATTTTCAGTCAGGTCCCAATCATTTCATACACTACCCAGAAATAACTGCAAACACTTCTATAATCTCTTATCTGTGACACTGCGCAGACACAGTCAGCATTTTGGAGCAGAGATGACAGTGTTTTTGTCCACTTGTCACCAAGCAGAGATAGTGGAACAAGAATAATGTATGTGAATATTAATGCAGCATCAATGCACATCTGCTTTTCCTAATGAAAGCAGAAATTCAGCAGATAACACACAGCAACCAGCATCTGCATGCGTTTTGGAAGGGTCGCTCGTTAAATATGAGCGCAGTTAGCTTCGCTCCAGCTAGAATATCCATTAAAGGATTGCTCAACACTTTGGGAAATATGCTGATTCACCGTCTTGCTTGTTTATGTAACTCTCTACTCGTATTCCTTTTAACAGGGTTCACTATTAGCAGAGGAAAACATGCTCATTACACAAACTCATCTTCCCGTTGGCATTTTCTTTTCTGTTTTAACACACATGCCACTAATACCGTTTGCAACTCAAATCAACAACTACAAAATAAATCTTCACTGCTGCCTATATTTTACTTGAGCATCTGTCAGAACAGTCCTTCAATGACTGTCATTACATGGCCATTTTTCTCAGCAAGCACAGGTGTCATATCCATTTCCTGTCCTGTGTCTTTCTTTCTATAACAAGACAAATATTTGCTGTGAAAAGCTGTTTTCTCTACTTGGTTTCACCCTCTGATAGCTTCCTGGTCCCCCCCCAGTGGCTTTTATGTTTTAGCAAATCAGTAAGCGGGTCTCTCGGTCATCTAATGTTGCTGTATAAAAATATTTTACCCTTGACTGCCACAGTGCTCCCTGCTGCAGCTGCACTTTCAAAGTCAGCTGCACCTCGGACAGAACAGTTTCTGGCTGCGGAGTTGATGACTTACACCATGGTGACGTGACAAGGCTTCTTACTGCCATGGACACGCGCACACACATACACACTCGCACAAACTCCATGACCAGTCCTGTGGGATAGTGGGCAGTCTTGCTGTGCAAAAGCCGTTCACTGGGCAATAATCTGTTGAGACAGGGTCCTCATGGACGTTTTTTTGGACACTGCACAGTCACACACGGACACGGTGCATTAGTGTGAATCATGTTAGTGCGAAATCAGTAGTTCAGCTGCTATTTGATGTGTTAATGAGGCCACAGTGTTCTGTAATCGATGATGTTTGGAGCAGAGCCTGGTGTCTTAGCTAGGCAGATATTTTCTAGCTTATCTGGTCCACACGTGTTCATGGAGGCCTCAAAGCCAACACACACACACACACACATACACAAACATATCCACACACACAAACACACACAGGTCCATAGTGTGCACATGCAGAGAGTAATAAATGATCCTCTGCAGGGTTTGGATGTCCATCAAGCCTTGTGATCTAAGTAAAAGAAATTTTAAGCCGACATACTATGTCAGCAATCTTTCCGTGTCCCTCAGCAGGCATAAACACACACACACACACACACACACACACACACACACACACACACACACACACACACACACACACACACACACACACACACACACACACACACACACACACACACACACACACACACACACACACACACACACACACACACACACACCTTATCTTGTAGTATGTTGATGCACGTGTGAGGGTGTTTTTCTTGCGTAGTGTTCATTACACGTTATAAAGGATTATGCAGCATTTCTGCATCAGACTGTTATTGATTCAGGTTAGAAGTATAAAGTAAAAGGTAAAAGGCAATTTCAGCTACTGTGTCATGTGACATTAAGGTGTGAATGACCAGCAGAGGTTAAACTGTCTTTGACTCTCCAGCTGTCATATTAGAAGTGATGAAGCCTCTCGGATGAGTGGTGAAACATCCTCAAGACAAAATAGCGGACACAAGTTTGACCCATTACTTCTATAAAAGTCATTATAACGTTGAAAGACAGTTGTAGAGTAGTTAGCCAGCCTCTTGTAAACCAGTGTGAACAGGTGATGTTGTTTATGTGAACAAATGAGCTGAAGAAAACACAAAAGCTTGGTTGTAACGGCGTTATCGGACAGAAAAGCTGCTCCTTTCCATATTCAATATGAAATTGACTGCTACATTTATTTGAACTCAGCATATTTGTGAAATAAGTGGAGACCAACAAAGCCCCTTGGTGTTTATAATGTTGTAAAAAAAAAGTGAGTATGAATGCCTGAAAATGCCCTCAGAGAAAAAATTACAGAATACAGAAATAGAGCTTATTTCTTCCCAGCACGTCCTAATGATTTTCTTTCTTTTTCTTTCCTTGTTTAAAAGGTTTAAAAGGTGTTCCAAAATTGTTTGTACAGGGGAAAAAAGCTGTTCAAGGCCTCTGGTTATGTTTTTCTTCTTCTACATTAGATAAAAAGAAAAGAGAGTGGAAGGAACCTCAGCTCTATTCTGCTTAAGGACAGAAATATTTGCTAAACTATGCATGAGATCATTTCAAAGGAAAGTGTAGGATTTAGTGGAGCAGACAATGTATGTAAATATAAGCACAGCTTGGACCAATCAGGCTTTAACTGACACTCACTTCCTCTAGAATTTAAAGACAGCTTTTAAAAGTTTTTTAGTTTTATCCTACAAAGTTCATACAGCTGCCTTTAAAGTCTTCAAGGTGTGAGAGTTTGATACACAGAATATGTAAATGTAGGTTGAGCACAGCAACTTAAAAGAGAAAACTATTAATACTGTTCATGCAGCACCTCATAAGCCAGAAAGGAAAAGATCATTACAGTCAGTTTATTAGGAGCACATCTTTGAAATAAGTGTTCAGCTTTTGTTTTAAAGAGGTTGTTGATTCAACTTTATGGTAATTTTGGAGACTGGAGTTTGTTTTGTGTTATACTGGAATTTGATTACATTCTAGTATCTAGACTTTATTGTGTTCCTATTATTGTGTCCAACCCCAGTAGCTATGACTACACTAAAAATGAGAAAAGATTTTAAACCTATTGGGATTCTCTCTATGGTTTTAGCTTTGTTAACTTAATCAAAAGTCTTTATTGTTGTTTTTCTCTGTATTTCTTTTTAAATTCTTCATATACGCATGATTTGAGCTAATGGCCAAACACAGATAATATCTATGATTATATTTAATACTTCATTTTATTCCTGTTGTGAAAATGACTGAGCTTATGAGTCAATGAGTGGGCCAAGCGTTTCCACTAGCTCAAGAAAATACAATAAAATACATAATGAGACTATTTGGCTTCCATTACAGTGAACACTCAGTGATGAAACTCTTTTCAGCCATTCAGCTGGAGAAGCTAAACGGTGCAGTGAGCATATTTGAAAAAGTAAATAAAATGATAAATTAGTAAAGTTAATCACATTTTCAGTACCAGTACATTTTTTTTTCCTCAAATCTGTTGCTTAGAAATGGCATTTAAAAACATTTAAAACTTCACTGACTGTCATTACTCAGACATTATCTTTCCAAATGCGTTTCTGCTCGACTGGTTTGCACTTTTATTAGCAGCAAACTCAGTTCAAAGATGAAATAAAGAACAAAGCTATTATAAAAAAGGGCTTACTTTGTGACTTTTAAATAACACCATGATGTGAGATTTTGATGTGTCGTGAATTTTTGTCTTGCGTTTTCATAGACGTGTCTGCGTTGGCTGGATAGCAGAGTGGGGGACGTTTTATTTATGTAACCTTTAAATGAAAGGAACAGCCTTGCCTTTACAAGAGCACTTCTAAACCTCAGAGAATATTGTTTGGCCTTGCGCAAAAAATTGTGGTTTTACTCAGTATTTCACCACTTACTTCTTGACCACTTGATTCTTTAGATTTTTTTTCTTTTTCTTATCTCTGCCTCACGCTAAACCGTTCCTCCATCTTTCAGGGGCGGGTGTGTTCTTCTTGTCCTGTTCAGACGGAGAGCAGATCAGTTTCCTGTTTGACTGCATTGTCAGGGGCATTAACCCCAGCAGGGTCCCGCATGGCCTGCGACCCACCCTTCCAGGTGAACACACACACACACACACACACACACACACACACACACACACAAATACACACATACACACAAACAAAACAGCATCACTCAAGCTTACAAAGAATATGCCTGCAAAACACAAGTAAGATACAGTGTGAGCAGGAATTTCAGTCTATTAAAGCAGGATATTTTCAAAAGAGACCTGCTGTTCTGAACTAAAACAATCAATAACATCAGTATGTGACTCTGTGACTTCAATTATAGAGGTTTACTGCCTGTTTAGTGTGCATGTTTAGCATTCGTCTCAGAGGCGCCATCCTAACGGAAACACCACATGCTTAAATATTCAGGGGTCACTCTGTGGATTATGGGGGTCATGCCTCTGCATGTGACTTGTGTGCTATTGTAACATACTGCTAATTTCACAGGCATTTCTGAGACCACCGACACTCAGACAGAGGGTTTAGTGACAGTTAAACAGAGGGAAATACCAAGGATCTGACAACTCTATAATACCTCTGTATAGACACGCTTATAACACTGTGAGAATGTGCTTTCACAGTATACACATACATGTCTCAGGGTCTATTTATGGTTTTTATTTTTTATTTAAATGCACAAAAAAACTACAGTAAGGCTTTATTTTTTTAATACTGTAACAACTGACTTCATGAAGGACCTTCCTCTCTATTTCAGCTGTTAGCTACTGCTGATAAAACTACACTTAACACCTTTTGCAGAGTCAGTTAACATTTGAAAGTATAATAGTACCTGACTATTTTTGACCTGGACCATGTTTATCCTCTATTTCCATCATACTGATGGATTTTGATTTTCCTGTCAGTAGGTCTCTGTTGAATTATCTTTATTCTGCTTGTCAGAGTGCAGCAGTGGAACAAGTATTGAGATCTTTTACTTCAAGGTGCAGCGTGTAGAATGTAATGGCATCTAGCAGAACAGACTCGGTCGTAATGGAACATAATATTCATAAGCATGTTTTCATTAGTGTTTAATCATAGGGAGTGCCATGTTGCACCACCATGTTTCTACAATAGCCCAGAATAGACAAGCCAGACACCGACTCTTGAGAGGGCCTTTTGCATTTTTTGTGAGTTTTATGGCCACCGTATGTTCTCTTACACGCTTGGTAGGGGAGGGGGAGTCTGTTGCAATCTGCAACCTCACTGCTACATGCCACACACTGGTCCTTTTAAGTAACAATAGTAACATACAGTATAAAAGTAAAAGTCCTGCATTCAAAATTGTACTTAAGTATAAGTGCAGTATTGGCAGAAAAACATACTTAAAGTAGTTCTCATTATATGAAATAGTCAAATGTACAGTATTATATTCATTGTATGTAAGTATATTATTGGAGTATTAATTCATATTGATTCATTGACATATACTGTACGTGTAAGCAGGATTTTAATGTTGTCAAGGTAGAGCTAATTTTAACAAGTTGTACTTTTTGGTAGTATAGTCTGTAACAATGAATATTTTATAAACTGATCATTTTTACATATAAAATATTGATATTAAAGTACAGTAGCTAGTTATATAGCTGTGAAATAAATGTAATGCAATACAGAATTTGCTCCTGGAATGTAGTTGAGTAGAAGTACAAAGTAGAATCTAAAGGAAATACTCAAGTAAAGTTCAAGTATCTCAAAATTGTACTTGAATAAATATAGTTAATTACATTGCACCAATGTGAGGGTGTATAGTGCAACTCTCTGTCATACACTGATATATTTATAAGCTTGTAGATGAAAGCAGTGTTGAAACACAACTACATTTACTTACAAGCACAGTTACAATGACTACAATTTTAAAAAATGTAATACTGAAAATATGAATATAAATCAATAAATCTGTATGTTAGAAAGTGAATGTAGCAGGATTGGATTAGACATAAAAAAACTCTGGCCTACAGTTGTTCAGTTCAGAGATGTAGAGGTGATTAGAGTCAGGTCTGAATCACATCAGTCTCATGGAATTAGATGGAAAAATAGCATCCAGGTTGAAAATGGCCTCAGTTTAACTTCAGCCTCCCTGTAACTTTTCTTCGAATGTTAGCCAACCTGTGTCATACTGCTCTGGGCCCCACTGTGACCTCACGACATTCAGTGCTGTGAAGCAGCTATAATTAGCATGGACTAGCAACGTTAGCAAATGTTAGCTGACACCTCACATAGCGTAGTGAAGACACTTGGCATCTGAACGTTAGCATTAGCTGCTCCGGTCCAGAGGCAGAGATCCAGGGGTTAGGTTGTTGACACGTATACACACAAACACCCTGACCTACTGCGATGTACGCACACACACACACAGATACACACACACACACACACACACACACACACACACACACACACACACACACACACACACACACACGTGCCTCCACAGTATGTATATATATAGTAGGCATTAAGTGTGTAATTGGCAGGGTTTTACACTAAATTGATGTTCCAACAGATAATCGAGGTGTCTATAACCTCCTCTGGGAGATGTTGTTAAATTTACAAGCCAGTGTAACAGTTGGAGACACACATACATTGCAGACATCTTAAAGAAGAGGATGATGGACACAGTGGGGCTCCTACAAGTTCTCCATTAATATTTCCTTCTGTAGAAAGATACAAAGTCTTTTCTTGACCTGGTTTTGTGAGAGATTCTCAAAAAGAAAGACAGTGAAATACAAAGATGTCATTTCCACTGGGGACAGCGGGGACATCTCCACCTCACTTTTACACTTTCACTTTGATTACTTTACTAGAATCTCTCTATACACCTTCCCGCCAGTGTCCAACTACCATAGCGCACACGAGAGAAGAGAGGAGATGATAACAATGTCAAGTTCGTCTGAGCTTTCTTGCCCTGGGCTTCGCCTCAGGCTACATAAAGTCTGCTCTTCCTTATTGGTGAAGGTGAATGCAGCCTGAGAGGAAGTCCTGCAGATATTACGCTGAGCTGAGGAAATAAGCCTTTTACAGTGTCTGTCTATGGTGAAAATAAATATCAATTAATCAGTAGTTTTACTATATAATGTTAGTCTTCTAATATCCAGTAAAGGACGGTGTTATTTAAAGTTTAAAGATGCAAATATATGATCTATTGTAAATCCAAAACAGCAAATTGTAAATAGTAAACCTGTGTGTATTAATGTGTCCTTCATTCCCCTGCAGTCTGAAGGTTTTATGATGTCTTTGTTTGTGTGTGTGTGTGTGTGTGTGTATGCACGCCCTACACACTGTGTGAACAGCAGATCCCAACGCCGACCCAGCTTCAGCCGAAAAACGCATCGACCAGGAGGCGTCAGAGCTGGAGAAAAGACTCAGCATGTTGTCTCAATGCAGCCTAGCGAGCAGCACAGGTATATTATTCTATTTACTTCACTTCAAGTTACTTATTAATAACCAGCATGAGCTCTGTAATGTATCGGGGGGGATAGTGTGCATCATCTCAGGGCTTGTAAATTGTGAATCTGTTACTCATCAGTGCACCTTATATGCTGGAGCTGGTTGGAAGTCCGTCCACACAAAGGCTTAATCACTGGTTTATATTTACGAGGCCATTCTAGGAGAGTGTGGTCATAATTATGTTTCTATATCAGTCAGAAATGTGAGGATCAGTGTGATTCATTTTTGCTGACTGCCTCTAAAGCTCAGAGAGAGTCTTGGAAAGTAAGCCTTCATAATTTCTGCAACTCACTGCCTAGAAGCGCCTGCAGAAGACTTGAACTGTAGCAAATGAGAGCTGCTAATTGAAATTAATTTCACAGGGTCATAATATTCTTCACCCAGAGCCAAATTAAATGCATGATTTACATATTATTAATTAAATGTGTATACAGCAGTTTTTAATTTCTGGTTGGTTGGTTGGTCGGTTAATCAATTACTTCAGCAATAACTTTCTCTTCAGCTTCCACCTACAGCTGCAGCACATCTGTCGCCGGGGACGACCACAGCATCTCCAGTTCCTCCTCCAGCCAGTCAGACACAAGCTATGGGAGCAGACTTCCGTTTTGGGTGGAGCCGTTAGCCAGGCCGCACCCTTCCAACGAGACGGCGTCCAGCTCCTCCACACTGAAGGCTTTGGCCAGCTCAGACGACCGGCTTTACGCTGCTGCGGCCGGAAGCTCCGGGATTCGGCCGTCCTCCGCCCAGCTCCACACTCGTGGTCTCCATGACAGCGGGAGGCAGAGCTCATTAGACAGTGGGATTGGGATAGCGGCGGGCAGTCAGTCGTCTTACTCTGGGAGCTTCTCCTCATACACAGGGAGTCTGGACATGGCCAGTCAAGGAGGAGGGGAGGACTTTGGCTCCTTGGCCAGTTTACCTGCTGCTCCACCTCCTCCTTCATCACCTCTTTTTGCTCCCCCCTCCACTCCTCTACCTCCTCCTTCTTCACCTCTTTTTGCTCCCCCCTCCTCTCCTCCACCTCCTCCTTCTTCACCTATTTTTTCACCTCCCTCCACCCCTCCACCTCCTCCTTCTGCTTCTCCCCTCACTCCTCCTCCTCCTCATTCTCCTTCTCCTTTTCAGTCCATATTTACCTCCGAGCACAGTTCTGCTACCTCCTCCTCCTCCTCCACCCCTTGTGCCTCCAGATGTAGCTCCTGTGCATCTCGGAGAAACAGTGAGGAGTACCAGATCCCCAGCCTGCTCAGACTACTGTATGATACCCCCAGGAGTCTTTTCCAGAACCTAACCCTGAGGGAACCCTCAGCCCAGGGAGGCCTGCTTGGGCTGGGCAGGGACAGCAGGAGCAGTGGGGATGAGGGACAAAGGTTGACCAACAGCCCCACAGGATCCAGAGCTCAGTGTCAGGCTATGATGCAACGCTCTCTCTCCTGGGGCAATGAGAGGGCGCCCTCTGTTGACAGTGAAGGGAGGTCCACACCCAGATCGCCACCAGTACCTGGAGGCTTTGTTTGTGGAGACACACAGGTACTGACGGTCTCACACTCTTTCAGTCAGTCAATAGACCAACCGAGGAGAGGATATACATGAGTATTATGTTAGCTAACACCACACGTACAATACCTTTGAGTCCTCTATGGATTTAAAACCCCATGTGTGAAATTGGATCATTTTAATTCTATATTTTAAACAGGCTCTAAGACCAGTCAAGAGAAAATATGATTTTTTTCACGTATTTAATAACACTAGAGTCTAATCACCCTGAGGAGATTTGGTTAATCACATTATAATACATTATAATACAATCCAAGAATGTAAATTGATTCTCATTATTAGGTAATTGAATCTCTGCTCTGAACGGATATTTTTCCAGCTTTGAGCTCTCTTTGGGAATTTAGTTTCCATGCTAACATTAACAATTGAGCCTTAATGAAATGAACTAAATAGTTTGTAAATCATCATGCAAATCACTTACTCCAGCTCTTGGATTGGTCCATCAGTTGCTAATCTCTCTTTAATGTGCCTGCCTGCACTTATTAAGTCTACAGTGGGGTTTTTCTTTTAAATTATTGAGCGAATAAATGTGATATTATTGTATATCTACAATGGGTGAATGGATATGGATGGGTGAGTGATATCACTGAGGTTGCCGACTCGCCACCTGCTGTCAAAGACGTTAAGCTGGTGGCTATAAATTCTGGCATCCTGGAGTGAGCTCTAAATGTCTTTTTCCCTTTTTTTTAATGAGCAACACAAATGATAACCTCACTCCATATATTCTTACAATAATCATTTTGGGATGCGCTCTCAACTTGTTCTATTGTTCCAGCGAGCTAGATCTGTATCTTGACAACAAAATATTTGCCTCAAGGGAATCTCAAAAGGAGACGGAGGACATTCAATAGAGAACTGATCATGCAAGTACACTGGTCACAACTGTAATTCCCAAGGTCCAAATTCATGAAAGCTCTACAAAGAGAATATATCACAAGAACTGAGATTCAATCAAGTTAGAAATACCTATAAGAGGTAATAGAATGAAAGGAAAAGAAATGAAAGCGTCCCTTTTTTCTCTTTCCGTTTATAGGTCGTCCAGCAAATTGCCTATTTTGTGTGTTTTTTCATCAGTCTTGGTGAAGATCACTGTAGCTTTTTATTAGTGCAGTTTTATTCTGTTTGGCCCATGCAGTCATTTTAATCTTTGCCCTTTCCACCCTTACATAATATTGCAGTTACTGCGTCTGATGCACCTGCAGTTCAAGTAGTAATTATCTGGCCTCTTCACATACATTCTGCTACTCGCTGTGCAACCTAATGTCTCACTTGGGTAGCCGCCCTCGAAAACACTGCAGAATGCCAGGAAAGAATGATACCTAAACAGAACTATATCATCCCTAGCATCATAGATCATTACTACTGCGCCGCAGGACTCGCAGAACAAAATCTCCTCTAAGCATTAGAGAGCTACACCATGATCTGTACTGGTAGTACAGCTCATGTAGTGTGGTGGCTGCCTTCCTGCACTCACAGCACGCCCTCTCAGTCTCTTCCATATGGGGAGTTTAGTGACTTTGGATGTCTTTGGTCTGAAGACCACAGGCACTGCTGACATGGTGAGAAGATTCAAACACCTGACATATGTCCAACCCAGCTCTTTCTATTACTGCGGGGTGACACTGCCGGCCGCTGAGCCTCTGAACCGCCCAGATAGGAAAACCATAATTGTGAAAAAAAATGTGCGGGTTTCCATAAAAAAACCTGTCTGGAGCTACTGTTGTTTTTCCCTTTGATACATTTGTCTGAAACTTCAAAATCCCCCCCAGAAGAGACTCTAATTAATTTTCTGATGGGTTGTGAAAAGTAGTTCCTCCCTTGTAGCAAGCAAATTATTATCAGAGCAGGAGAGGAAACGGCATGTCTTGTGATTCTGACAGCTTGTGTAGAAGTGTGTGTGTATGTGTGTTCTTATATATCACGTGCACACTGGTGAGAGAGAGCAAAAGGGGACCCGGAAAGTTAATGAGCAGTGATGAAACAGACAGAAACCCTCAGAGAGGAAAATCCTGTTGTACGAAGCACAAATGAGTTTTCTTTATTCATCAATCCGTCACTCTGGGGTGTCAGCAGTTCAACGTGGCGAAAACACACACTCTTCATGTCGGTTAATAAGATGATTCTTGATTCACGTCCTGCTGAAACAAACCACATGGCAGATAATGCTCCGGGGGCTGCTGCATTGTTAGCGGGCGTGGGCAGGAGAAAAACGGTAAATTGGGACACGCTGTCAGAGATTTCTCATTTGTCACGTCTGAGCCAGCCATCCTTTTTGTCTTCTGTCTGCCACCTCTTAAAGATGTCAGCTCTGTTCTTCTCAGCTCTTTTCTTCACCTCATGCCCCCCCCCCCCCCCCCCCCCTCGTCCATCTCTCTCCTTAACAATCCCTTTATAAATCTTTCTGTCCAAAGCTTTTTTTTTTTCTTCAGTATTTTTAAAAAGTTGGATGTTTTTCCTTTTAGATGTTGTCAGTGTTGAATGTTGTCAGCACAAATATGTAACCCTGATGATTTACTTGTCACTGTCTCCCCACCCAGTGTAGTCATGGTGAAGACAACTACATCACACCAGAGCAGTGGAGGTCAGCGAGGAGCAGATGCTTCACACAGGTAAGATTTTATTAAGATCTTATTGTGGCTTGTAAAAAGAGCTATAGCATGTTTTAAAGTGTGACTATGTAACATTTGAAAGACAAATTTACCACAGTCTTCCTCTTAAAAATGAATAGTTAAATCAAAAATCAATCAACGAGTTCAGAATTTCTCAAGTTGTAATCACTTCTCCTGTTGGTGCTGGACATTAGAAGATCCACTCCAAATGTGCTGACACACAAGTGACGGGGGACAAAATCCAGTCTTTGTTTTGTGCAGTTTTTCAGAATATGGGGCCTCAGCAGTTCAGAGTCAGTCAAATAAATAATATTTTTCACAGTTACAGTCCCTGAAAGAAATGTCCTCTTTATACCGTGACAGACTGTATTTTTCTGTCAGCTGGAGTGGAAGGATTGTAACAAAAAAGAGGGAATGTGACACTAAAAAAAATGTACCTTTGAAAGATATTGACTACTTTGGAAGGCTGAAGCTTTATATTAGTGTCAAATAAACTTTTAGATACACTTTTGCTGTAGATTTTGCATCGCTGGATGTCTGAATGGTCAGTATGAACATGTGACTGTTCATTTAAGCACCTGACTGACTTAAAAACTTTTAAAAATGGTGAACCCGTCCTTTTAAAGAAGCTCAAAATGTATACTAGTATAGAAGAAAGGCGTAAGGTGCAGTAATGTGACCATTTTCTAGTGCTTCAAGATAAAAGCTTTAAAGTAATCCTCTCTGTCACTCACTCTACAGGTCGACAGCTCATCTTCAGGTCGGTCGCCCTCTGCAGACTCACCAGGTGCAGTGTGCTCGTGTCTCATTGTGTCGCCGCCGCTGTGTGAAATGAGCTGAAACGGTGTCCGTGTCGAGAACTAATGTGTTAAAATTGTGTTCCCATTCAGACCCTCCTCTCTGTGTGAGAGAGGAACACGATGACAGAGGGGATGTTGGTTATAAGTTTGCAGGTCTGAGGAGGTGGCTGCCCTCTTTTTCTCACTCTGGACCTCCACCTCTGCCTGTCACGCTGAGCACACGTAGCCCGACATCACCCTGTGGTGAGAGTTTAACCTCATTTCACATTCAGAAATTCCCCATCAGTCATTAGTAAATGTTTGATGAATCCTTCTGTTTGATTAAAAGGCATTCACAATCACTATTTTATGGTCCAGGAGAACATTTGATAGAATATGAAGAATACAACATGCTTGAATGTTGATTTTTGAACTTTTTAAAAATCAACACAGGTCAAATTTGCACATATGCATTTATAAAAATGTGTATCAGCTGCACAGAAATGTTTAAAAATGATGCATTTTTTATGTATACTGTTGATCACATTAGGAAAAGTCCAGCTAAAAGAAATGTGTATAGGGTGTTTTTACAGCTCTCAAATGTAAAAAAAAAAATGGGTCAAATTTGACCCTGAACACTATGTAAGGGTTAATTAATTGTCAATTTATTGTCAAGGATGGAATGGGAGACCACTTTAAACAGATCTCCATGTTGATGTGGATGTTTTTTCTCAGGTGTGTTCCAGTCTCACAGTGAAGTTCCGCCATCTGCTCCCCTGGAAACTGGACTACGCAGCGACAGCACTGCTAATTATGTCAACATCCCCATTAGCCTCCTGCCGGCTAGAACTAACAGAGAGCCCCTCTACACGGAGCTGGACCTGCAGGAGCCCAGTTCAGCTGCAGTCTCTAGTCCGCACAGTGCTGTCAGAGGTAACACTTTGCAGCTCTGCAGACCCAGTAAGAACACAGAGCCTTAACTGGACATTTTAGAGCTCTGTTTTTCATTTCCTGTCGCTTCTTTCCTTTTACATCTTTACATCAGCTTTTGTGACTCATGTCAAGATTTTTATCCTAACTCTCTGCCACTACTAATGTATATAAAGCATTACAGAATATCCTTCACTGTCATGGGGGAATGTTAAAGGCATTATGAAGGAAGGAAGAACAGCACAGGGTTATTTAAAGCGTGTCCTGTTGCTTTTTTTTGGCTAAAAAGTCCTCTGTCTTTCTTGCACTGGGTTATATCTAGAAGAGTGGCTGATTTAACTGATTCCTACAGATTTGCAACCCTTTGACCCAAGAAATAGATGACACTGTTACCAAATGCCTCTCTGTATCCATCAGTGAAATTTGAAAAAAAGGGAAGAAACAGAGGCTGATTTTTAAAGAATGAGGAGAACCTGTTTATTCATGAAAAAACAGACATGAGTTGAATATTTATTGCTGCTTCAGAGCCTAGTAACACATTTCCGGACGGTGACAAAGTAATTTACAGCAATCTAATTGTTTAAAAATGATCAGGTGTGAATTGGCAAACTGAAGTAAATTTATGCATTTTTAAAATCAAACATAAAAAATGAACATTTAGGGACTAACAATGAAGAAAATGGTACAAAGTTCAGCTCTTTGTGAGATCAAAGTAATTAAACATTGCACCTATAGAGATGTCACTGCTGTATGTCATGATATTAAAGAACTCGTCTTGCTGTAGAAACACATTACTTCTGTTTTTCCCCTACCGCCCAACCAGAAGAGGGCTCCATTAGGTATGCCCACCTCGACATCGCTGCAATGGAAACGGCTCAGAGAGTGGGGGCGGAGCACGTTCAGGGCAGGCAAGACAGACTGACTCAACTTGAGAGCAGACGGCGAGGGCCACCAATCTGATTGGCTACACCCAACTCGATGACACTTTAAAACAGTTTTCAATGATGATTCTCTCCGTAAAAAAAGCTCACCTGTCATTGTCACACTCAGAAATACACCCACAGCTCTGCCAGTGAACAGAAATTCCTGCACAACAATCCATTCCACTAAGAAAAAAGAAGAAAATAGGAACTGCCTGGAGGTCTTTTGTGCAGCTGCTTATGGATGTTTGTAATTTTGTTTATGTAGTTTCCTTCAACCCCACCTGCAAACTTAAATCAGTGTTTCTACATTTCACTTGATGACTTTTCCTCCCAATTTTTTTTGGGCGTGCATGGCACTTATGTCTGCTGAGACGAATGTCGGAGGACAAACTTCCCTTTAAATTCACTTAGGATGAATGTTGGTAGAAAATGGCTTTAATCTGAGGGAATGGCACCAAAACCTGATGTTTACTGCTGATTATAGATAGCAGACACAGATATACAGCGATGTATTGCATTGAATTTATTTCATATTCTGGCTAGATTCACCTTTTTCCTAACTGGAGCACCGTTTAGTTTATTTGTTGTTACTTCTCTTACCAAGAGGTCACAAACTGCCATTGTATAAATTCATATTATTTATCACAGGTATTTAACAGAATATCATTACATGATGAGGTCAAGCCCCCTCTCATCATGCTGACACTCTACAATCGACCATTTAGAGTCCCGGCTTGCTTGGCTATCATTCCACATCAGAGCTTAAAAGCGTTCGATTGAAATAAGCAGCTTAGTTATATCTCAGGTGCAAATTACATTAATCCAGACCCGTGTGGCCAAAGCAGGACATGACTGAGTAATCAGCCAGCCAGTAACATTATTCATCACTGTAAATCAATGTCTCTGCTCCTGGTCTGTGAGAGGGCAGGAGTTGATGAATTGAGGAGAGCGGTGTGCGTTCCAATTTCTCACCTCCCTCTTGATATCATCAGGACAAATTGTCCAGTATCTGACACTAATTTATTTTTATGGTGGTGGTTCCCCACCGGTGTGTCTGAGGAGGAGACGAAGAGAAACAACATGAGGTGGGGGGGGAGTCGGAGAAAGTTTGCTTTTTACCAAGAATAGCCTATTAGTGTCTGTGCAGGAGCTACTTTCCTCTGCAGGATGTGTAAATAGTATTTGCCTTTATTTATGCCAAAATAATATTAATGATATGAAACTATATTTTTCAACTATTACTATTTGTATGATGTTGGCACGTGTATCTTATTGAACATTAAAGATTGCTGTTACATTTTCAGGTCCCAGCGTTTCAGTGCTTGTTATCTGAGCCTACAGATCATCTTCATCTTACATTGATAAAACAATATCAGTAACATTACATCCTTTCAGCAGGCCGACGTATGAGATACTACACTGCAAACAGCCCATGTGATGTAGCATTTATTACTTTCACAGCTAATGACAGACAGGTGTGGACAAATTGTTTGTCTGACCACTAGTGTGCCAATACTCCTACAGGATGGAGTACTCATGCAATTAGTTGGCTGAACCATCACTCAGCAGCTAAAACCCATCATGTGGTTAAGCTGACTCAACTATCCGTCAAAAACCGCCCCCACAAATTTCAGCTTTCTTTGAGTTTTGCCACTTTTTCAGTTTCACTTCTTCTACATCTGCCAGTCATTAGCTGTATAAATAAATGTTGCTACAGTGTACCGGACAAGTGTGTAAAATATTCCATCGTTATTTAATCTGTACCATGACTAATCATCTGACTAATTATCACAATAAGCCCAGCTGATTTGTAAGAAATCTCACCTTTCCATAATATGTACAAACAACCCACAATTCATTCATTCAGTGATTTTGTAAAGTCAACAACTATTAACACTAGAAAAGTAGAAAACTTCCTGGAAAAAAACACTGATTCTTTTTTACAGTAGTTGAAAGGGAATGTGAGGGGAGGGGGACGTAGCGTACTCTGTGTGTGGCTGCGGAGGAAATGACTTCAGTCCATTGAACCTTCACTGACAAGCCGAGCTGCTCAGAGCTCATTGTGGACGAGTCCCTGACCAGAGATCTTATTGTTCAAGTCTTGCATATGTTTCTTCATCTGAAATCAAGTCAAACAATCAACAGTCAGTGTCAATCCTAATAAATAAGGACACACATACTGGTCTTAAACTTCAGTTTTGGATGTTTTCAATTTAAATTTCACTTCAGACTCTCCTTAATCTAAATTTCACTAATACTGTATAGCAAGACAAATGTTTGCTAAATACTATATTGCACCACCAATACATGTTAATTAATTTATGGCATCAAGATGATTGAGGGCACCGATATTTGACATCAGCCATGGTTCACATCCATAAAACTTTAGTACACTCTGATTGATTTGAATGCTCAAAACGTAAACTAGTCTACTAAATAATAAATGATCAGTTGTACCTCTGCTGATGTTTTAAATTCAACCTTCAAAGCAATAACTAATACTACTGATATAAAAACTAGAAATATGCAGATTTCACAACTATTATTAATACAAACTGCTCCAGGTTTAAAATTAATCTCTGAATCATTACCAAAGCTCACTCACTTTTTGAATGCTTGGCTTTATACTGGCCCTGTGTAATGTAGTCAGCTTAGTTTTTCCCAAATGATACAGTCTGTAAATATTAATATAGTATAGAGTATTTCTAACAGTTTTTTCTGTAGAAAGTTGAGTCAAATCCAACTCATGAACAGCATTTTGTTTATTACCAAAAACTGATGTGCTGCAAATGAGAGTCTACTCTTTGACAGTAGGAATATCCACTGTAGTTAACCTTTGTCCTCTGCCTGTTTCTGTGTAACTACATTCTCTGGACACTCTAACAATGTTTTATACCCTCCCACATTTCGCTCCATTATTAGATTTTATAGCAGGCCAGCAGTTAGCCATTGGACGTAGCTCACTGGTGTTTGATGTCAGAATGTGGAGTAAAAAAACAACAAAACAACCTCTTTATCCCTCCTTACCTTGTAGCCCATCTCCCGAGTCTTCTCGGAAATCGTGTTGTACTTTTCCTGGTTCCTCTTGATGTGCTCTTTGTCTCCTAAAGCCTCCACATGTCTCAGCTTCTGGTGGGAGAGCTCCAGCTGCTCCTGGTAATGGCTGTGCTTCTCCACCTTGGTCTCGAAGTGATGCAGCTCCTCCTAAACAAACAAGGAAAAGTTCAGTTCGCCTTCAATTACATGCATGGCTGCACATGTGAGCCGATGTGCATCTAAAGTAGAGAAAATCCTATGTGAGATCAAGAAGACTGATATCTGAGTTGCTCACTGTAATCCTCTGCTCATGGGACAAAGAGTGAGAGTAGAGTGCAAATGTGTAGAACATAAAATGAGGTGCGCTCTAGGCTTCATCGCTTACCTACCTCACACGAGTAGTGCTTATCTACCAAGTACACCACAAAAGTTAACACAGCTCTGATCAAAAGAGCACTCAATTGAAAAGTTTCTGCGATACCAACTATGAAAGTTGGACTGCAGCACTGTGATTCAGCAAAAAAAACTGAAAAAAAAAAAAAGATTGACGAGAGCAGAATGGTCCAAAAAGCTGCCATGAGAGACGTAAGAGCTACCTTGAGAGAGTCCAACTCGTCGTCGGTGAGGTTGGCTCTCTTGGCAGCCTCCCACAGTTCAATCACTCGGGGCTCCCGAAACTCTACAGAGGAAGAACAGAGAGAGAGAGGGAAAGATAAAGAGATAAAGTGTCCGGGGAGACAGTTTGGAGCCTCACCAATACCTGCACACTCATGAGGAGGCAGGGAGCTTTGAAGAGAAGTGGTAACAGTTTTAAAAAAGACAAACACACACAACAAAACAACTACGCTCAACTCAATCATTTTGGTGTACACAAACAATATAAAAAGAAATGAAAACTGCTGGTGTTCAAATCTCTGCTTGAGGTGCTGTCGCAGATTTGTCTTCGCTCCAAAAAACTCCTTAAAGCGCAAAAGAACTGCAGGTATAACAAAACAAAAGAAACTAGACGGATAAAACAGGTAATAAGAGATTAAGACTGTTTTGTACCAAGAGGAGACGGGAAGTGAAAGGAGGACGAGAACAAATAGTGGAGTGAAAAAAAAAACGCTCGAGGGAGAACGAGGAGAGAGAGAAAGTAAAAGGAGTCGGTATGGATCAGCAGGAGGAACGTTACCTTTATCTACACTCGCAAACAGACACCCACTGAAAGCCTTCACTATAGAGACTCCACACACACACACACGCACTAACTCTGACATACACTGGACCAAAAAGCAGCAGAATGTGTTACATGTTAACGTCTGTGTGGAGTGGAGAGATAAAACACTATAAACTCAATGAAAATTCAATCATGGGAGAGGAATGAATGTTTTCTTTGAGTTAAAAGAGCACAAAAAACGTGCTGTTTTACAACACTTTTTTTCTGCATCCTCTTCTCTTTTAGAGACGCATTAAATTTGAAACTAAAAGCATAAAAAACACTAAAGCCGAGAGCATATTAACACTCTCCAACTGTGATATGGCAGAGTGTGATTACAAATCCCAGTGATTAAGCTGATGAGATAAATGTAGAGTGAGACTGATATGCAGGAAGAGACAAGCTGTGTTTTGGGTGTCTGTGTCCGTGTGCTTTTCCCTCACCGCTGTCTTCGGTGAAGCCCTCGTGGCTGAGCTTGCGGAGGCGCTCAAAGCCCTGGTTGAGGTCTCTCATTTTCTGCTTCAGCTCCGTGTGCTTCTGGTGCAGCACATGCTCCTTGGTGTCGCCCTCCAGGGGAGAGATCACGTTCTTGTGGATCTCTGTGGAGACAAATAGGTTAGGAGTGAGAAGCAAGTCGGGTGTGGGGTTAGGAGTTGGGTTTAAAGAGTAGGGAAAGAAACCATGAAGAAGAGAGATCAGTGAGGAAGAAGAGAGGAGATTAAAGCAATGAAAGAGATGTAGAAAAGCATCATTAAATAAGGAGAATTTAGCAAAAGCCAATAGACTGACCTGCAAAAGTTTTATATATATATATATATATATGACTGTCTTTTTATTCCTATGTATATCATATTATCATACATTATATATCTTTTTTTCTCTTTTCCTAATAACCTTGACTAGCTTCCGAGCCTCCTCTTACTGATTAACAAGACATTCTAGTTATTAGATTCCTGCCAGTCTCACTCTGGAAAAAATTGAAGGGCTAACTGGACAGCAGCCACACTGACTCCATCATAATGATTGACATTTGGATCAAAATAAAAAAATAAAAAATAAAAAGTCAAAGTGAAGAGGAAATGAAGACCAGGGGAACCTCGACAGGCGGCGGATGGATGCGTCGGTGGTTGTGGTGGAGGGGCACCGAGACTCTCCTCAAGGCGACGTGTGATTGGCTTAATATTTAAATGTATCAGACAAGCAGAAAATTACCCCCTGGCTTGTTCGGGAGAGAGAGAGAGAGAGAGATGTGTCCGCTGCGGAGCGCCAACGGAAAAGTTCTGGCACGAAACAGCTGCAAAGTGTCAGTCACGTCCGAAGGAGCCGTGTCTATCTGAAACACGGCGAGGCCTGTCAGCTCGGCTTTAAAACTTGCAGCTTGACGTGATGTGGCGGGAGCTGATGCAGCAAAGAGCAAGCGGCAACGTGTGCAGTCGGGAACCCTCCAACTACATGTATGACCATAGGGAGTGGATGCATCGCCCTCAACAAGCTTTTTAAGACCGGATGCTGACTTTTAGATGACTGATCAATGAATACAATTGTTAATAGAGTGGTTCAGAGGGCAGAGGTGTTTTTCTTGTTGTAATCTACTTTGAAAACAGCTTTTAAAGATAGAAAGTTGCTTCTTCTCTCAGCAATATGTCCCTGGTTTCATTTAAATATGCAAATTTTAAACTTGAGCATTATCATTGTACGAGCTTCGGAGTCAGCTTGTGATAAGAGCCATAATTAGATGCCTTTATGTGAAAAAACATACCTTAGGGAGCAGTAAAGTACGTGGTGATATCAAGCTTCTACTTAGTTGTTCACTTTCTTGAAAACTTAAGAAATTTCACACATCAAGGACGCGGCAGCGGAGGGGAGCGCAGGAGCTTAAGGGCTCAAAAACTTGGCTTCAGAAAAATACCAATAAAAACTAAGCAGAGGCGGCGTGACACCTCTGCTCTGCATGAGAGCGAAAGGGAAGTGATTCACGTGGCTCACCCTCGGTCCTGCTGACGGTATCCATGAGGATGTTGTACTCGTGGGTCTTGTCCTTGTGGTGCTGGAACTCTCTCTTCAGGCTCTGCATCTCGTCGTTGGAAAACTTGCCTGAACTCTTGGCCTGACGGGGGAAGAGCCATCAGAGAAGTGTTATATGTAGCAGTCAAACAAGCGGATTTTAGAGAGAACTACAATAAACCTGGTTAATGTCAGTATCGAAATTCATTTCCATTGGTCTATGATGATGGGTTATATCAGGATGCAGCTTCAGTTTTACAAAGTGCAATTTGGGAAATTCAGCCAGAGCTTAAAAGCTTGTGACCTTATCAACCGTCTGGTGCAGCCGCTCTTTTTTATTTGAAATCCAGCAATATTCTTTTTCATGGCTAAAGTTCAAACCAAAGTTCATGGCCTTATTTTTTTTGTAAGTGCCTTCATAGATTTTTATACGCTGACAGCAATATGGCAACAAAAAATGACTCGGTTACACAACTAAAAGGCACCACTTCCAAAAAAATATATATATACATCCCACCTTGTTCCAGAGTTTGTCCAGCCTGGGATCATCGAATATGTCTCCTTCTTTGGTGTCATGGTCCTTCAGGGAGTTGCTCTCCAGGGGTCGTGTGTCCCTCTTCCCATCCATCCCATACTTGGCCAAGATCACTAAAAACACAACCACAAAGATGTTTCCAAAACACTGTGTTAAATAATCATGATGACATTAGGCTGTCAAGAGAGGAAACAATCTGAAAAGCAGGAGAATCTAAACTGACTGAGACACACATAGATTCATCATTTTACAGCAGGTTATACAACATCTCACATCAAAAATTACCCAGGAGCCCTTAACCCTTGAAAGCAACTCATTAATTCTGAAGTCGCCATGCAATTTAAATGAGAACAGCAAAGGGAGAAGCGGGCATCTCTAATGAATCAAACTGCTGAAAATAAGCCGAGCGGGTCGACAAACAAGATTTTTTTTTAGTCCAGGAAGCTGAAGAGAGCTTATCAAAACAAACCGACTTCATCTTTGGCTTGACATAAGTAGCACACAGTAGGTGATGTTGATGTTGCTTTTTGTCACGTTGCTCCGAACCTGAAACGCTTGATATTCAAAAAGATGAGAAAATGCTCACTCACTCGAGCCCGAAAACAGGAAAAATGCAGACACAAGGTAAGCAAAAGCAGACAAGTATTTTTCTACCTTCCTCTTGTCTGTTTGTGTCTACATGACTAATGGGGGACAACGATTTTTTCAAATTGGTCCGATATTGAGCTGGCAGCCGTGAAAACAGACTGCAATTTAGTGACTAACTTTCAATATTTGTCAGTTATATGTGAGCACCAATACTGAGCGGCACAACATCTACAATACAATCTAGTCCTGTCTTATTCTGGACTGCTAGAAAAACACAAAATTGGACTTGGCTCAGCACTCGTTATCCAGTAAACCGTCATGGCAGCGGCTGATTCAGCACCATCTCTGGCCTGTAGTAAGCCATCAGTGTCACTTATTAACCAGTGACATTTCATTAGGAGAGTCTTTACATGCAGGGGGGGTGAGTTTTAAATCCTCATAAACAGGCTGCAGGAAGTTGGAGCCAACTCTGGAGCACTGTTGGGCTCATATACTTTACATTTTATGTGTGGTTGAGACTCTTGACCCGAGTGATATACAATGACCGCAAGCAGTGAAATGAGCTTACGCTATCAAATCAACCAATTTAGGCTTTCCCACAGGCTGTTATGTCTTATAGGACTTGGTTATCGGAGCAGAAAGTAACACACGGTTTTTAAAATAAGCTTTCTTTTCCAGAATGAGACTTCAACAAACTGTGGAAAAATTGTGCTTACTAAGGGCTTCATATTGGCACCCGAGCACCCACCAAATGTGAGTAGAAGTTGGCAGTAACGTGTAACACAGTCAATGTTATTTGAGACACTGATTCTGTGTCATCAACTCTTTTTTTAAAATCAACTGGAGCAACGTTGCAGATCGATTCGAGGAAAACTGCTGCGCACACACACCTTCTCACACCTTTTATCTTGCTAGTTTTTTTTTTCATTTTAGTTTTTATCTTTTCAAATAATCTTTTACACCCCTGCACCACTTGTATTATCTGCAATAAGAAGTAGTAGTGTTTAGTAGCTTGTAAATCTAGCTCTTCAAATGAATTGTAGCACACAATAGTTAGTTTCAACCACATAAAACAGAATTTCCCAACAACATAATTGGGACTAGTGAAAGTGCTGAATGGCTAGTAACTAAAAACCAGTAGTCACAGGAGCTGGTGAAAAAAAAGAGTTAATGTTCAGCCCTGTGCTTGCATAATTCTCAGCT
Source organism: Scomber scombrus (assembly GCF_963691925.1). Taxonomy (NCBI): domain Eukaryota; kingdom Metazoa; phylum Chordata; class Actinopteri; order Scombriformes; family Scombridae; genus Scomber; species Scomber scombrus. The sequence goes on along the minus strand of NC_084971.1, from coordinate 8,430,245 downwards.
GATCTGTTTGAAGCACTGGCTTTAAATGGAAACACTGATAGTGTTTCATACTTCATAGACTCCACATTTTCTTTCTTAACCTATAACCTGACATGTGTGTTTAGATTGACATTTCAAACATCATTACTTGTCAAAACTATGCAGTTTTCAGCGGAAAAGAGTGCAGATTTCAAGGCAGACTAACTCTACAGTGATTTAAGCTCTAAGTGAGGAATTGAATTCAGCCCAAGACACTGTCTCACCATTAAAGTTGCGTCGGAGCTGAGCCTCCTTCTCCCCGTTCTCATCCAGCCCCTCAACCTTTGTCTTCTTCCACTGCAGCTCATCCTTCTCCTGGATTTTCAGGTCACTGTGCAGCTCGGACTGTCGCACTGGAGACAACTGCATCTGTAAAACAAAACAAAAACAACAATAATGAGAGTTAGGGAGAACAGGACAGATGTTAGGACAGACGAGAAGAGATGAGAAAGGACAGACAGAAGGACACACAAGTGACAGATCAAACACAGTGTATGACAGCTAAAGTTTTTAAGTAAGTAAGTATTGTTTGCTTTGAAAATGATAAGTCACAGTTCCTAAAGAAACCTTTTTTCAAGCTGAGCTGTAAACACACTACATTTAATTATTTTGCAGCTGTCAAAAAATACTCTAGGTGAAGACAAGATAGCTGAAAAAGTTTGTTGATCAGAGCACGGTACACTGCAGAGGAGATTTACAAAATTCCTGCTTAAACATTTTTGATTAACCCTTTTTTGAGTTGGATATAACCTCTTAAGTACCCTCACAAGTTTTGTTCTGCCTTGTACATACGCAGACATATTTCCACCAGGGAGATGCCTACAGATACAGTCTTCTGCTGTGAACCACTGACTGAGGTCTACTGGGGTCACTGGTTACTAATCTTACTTGCTGTGATTATTTATTCTTGCTCACATGTTTAACCAACAACCTTTTACAGCACCAAGCATGACAGTTTCTTAGATGCAGATGTCGATGTAAGGAACAGAGACAATCAATGAACTACAGAATGTTTATTATAGATAACTATGCTTGGACACCTGGCACCAATGTGTGGCTACCTACCTGTCTCTCTATCTATTTTGTCTATCACCTATGTGCAAAGCCACCGCACAGTAATTAACATACAGAAATGAACAGCGAGGCGCGTAGGTACATCTCTCTGCTGAGTTCACAGCTTGTCCTGAGTCAGCGACCTACCAGCCAATCAGACGGTCAATTGTGAAAATAAGTCCACTCGTCCTTATTTGCTTCGCTGACTAATAGTTAAGTTGTGTGTGTTAGCTTGTCATGTCGAGCTGCTATTTACCGTTTCTACAGTTTCTGCCGGTACAGCTAAGCTATGAGTTAACCGTACACATTATTAAGTCAGTCTGACACATATGTAACTTACCCTCTGAGCCTTTTCCCACACCTGGTTGAGTTTAGCTATCCTGAACTCCACCGTCTGTTCATCACCGCCCGGCTTGGCCTGGTTCATTTCCTTAGAGTATTTCCCGCCCATTACACCCACTCCGAGACACGCAACAACTACACACCATAGCTTCATTTTAAAGAGTCACCAAACGACAGAAAAACTAACGTTAACGGACAAAACCGACTAGACCTAAGAGGAAGACGGCAAACGCTCCTGTTGTTGTGGCTAACAGGAGTACCAGAAGTCATATGTTCAAAAGGGGAGGGCATTTCCAGAAGACTTGCATTCTGGGATATGTAGTTTCACGTCCCTTCCCTTGTGGAGTTGGTAAAGCGGGATATGACCGTCTTTAAACTACAATTCCTGAAATGCCGCGGTGCCTTGTTACCTGGCAACGGAGGCTGCGAAACCCTGAGCAAATAGAAAGCCTCCACGCGTTTACGTGACTGGATGCTGCTCACATCCTCTCAATGCTGCTGACTGAAGGGCTGTCAGTCATACAGGAGGGTTAATATGGACTGATCGAGTTCCTTGGAAGGTGTGAGTCTGTTTAGTAAATCTAGTGACAGGCAAAGAATAGGGGTGATTCAATTTCATAAGAGACGCAGCCCTTCAGGAACAAGCCAGGTGGCCATATGAACACTGTAAGAGCTTTTCTTCTCCTCCAAGTTCAAATAGATTCAAAGTTTTGCTACATTAAAGGGGGAGTTTCAAAAACCAGTAAATTAATAAATAAGGTGCAAAAGAAGCCACAGACAAAAATGTATGTGCGCTTTCCATGTAAGTGATGGGGAGGGTTACCGTTTTTTAGCATCATATTCCTTTTTTGTGTTTCATCGGACAGTGTTTCCCTGTTAAGCTGTGGTGGAAGAATATACTAAAAAAGACTGTAAGGTTGAAAGATATCAACTTGATTTGACTCATTTGGACAGCAGAAGCTTCATAGCTTCACATAAACCTTTAAATACATGTTTGAACAAAAGGAGGGCTGTGGATATATATATATATATATATATATATATATATATATATATATATATATATATATATATATATATATATATATATATATATATATACACTATATGTTAACATATATGTATACACACATATGTGTGTGTGTGTATATATATATACATATATATATATATACTGAACAAAAATATAAATGCAACACTTGTTTTTGCTCCAATTTTTTCATGAGCTGAACTCAAAGATCTAAAACATTGTCTATACACAAAAGACCTATTTCTCTCAAATATTGTTCACAAATCTGTCTAAATCTGTGTTAGTGAGCACTTCTCCTTTGCCGAGATAATCCATCCCACCTCACAGGTGTGGCATATCAAGCTGCTGATTAGACAGCATGAATATTGCACAGGTGTGCCTTAGGCTGGCCACAATAAAAGGCCACTCTGAAATATGCAGTTTTGCTTTATTGAGGGGGTCTGGGGGGGTCCGAAAACCAGTCAGTATCTGGTGTGACCACCATTTGCCTAACCCTACTAACCCATCTCCTTCGCATAGAGTTGATCAGGTTGTTGATTGTGGCCAGTTAACAATATCCAGCAACTTCGCACAGCCATTGAAGAGGAATGGACCAACATTCCACAGGCCACAATCAACAACCTGATCAACTCTATGCGAAGGAGATGGGTTAGTAGGGTTAGGCAAATGGTGGTCACACCAGATACTGACTGGTTTTCTGACCCCCCCAGACCCCCTCAATAAAGCAAAACTGCACATTTCAGAGTGGCCTTCTATTGTAGCCAGCCTAGGGCAAGCTAAGCTGAACTTTGAGTTCAGCTCATGAAAAATGGGAGCAAAAACAAAAGTGTTGCGTTTATATTTTGGTTCAGTGTATATATATATATATATATTTATGTGTGTGTGTGTGTGTGTGTGTGTGTGTGTGTGTGTATGAATAGGAGTGTAGATAATGTACAAAAACGCACACACACAAAAACGCACACACGCAAATGCACACACCCACACACATTATTAATTCACAATTCATATTGTTCATCACAAATTCATACCAACCAAGCAAATTTGATTTAGTGAGAGAAAGAACGAGAGCAAGCTCATTTTTATTATTGATCCCCTGAACTGATCGCCTCTGTGAAATTGTTTATACAGCATTCATGCTAATGCACTACAGTAACTGGACTAAATCCAGTTAAACAATATTAAACTGGGAGGAAGAGAGTGGGAAGTGAGACAGAGTGACAGTCAGACAGAGAGATAATATATTGTACTCCTCCGCCTTGACAATATTGTTTAATGTTGATAAATCTCATTCAGCTGAAATGGAATTGGATTGAATCAGGAGAGAGGAAGAGACAGACAGAGTGACACAGACTGTGAGTAATGGACTCGTGGGTGACTGCCATGCAGCAATTCACAAACACTCCACAAAAGACCAAAACAAATCACATACTTCTTCACAAAGTTTTAAAATGGCATGCTACCATTACTCAGAAAACTCTTACCCTTACTCTCTATTACTTTCCCCGACAAATGAAATTCTAATTATAAGATGGATTGGACCTTAAATTACATTGTTTGAAAACCAGCAAACACTTTGAGCAGCAGACAATTTAATCATCTGAAAATTAATGGATTTTAATTTGGGTATTATGAAATTTGGAGACACAGTAGACCAGACAGAGATAAGCTAGGTGTTTTATAACTGCAGTGTTGTGTTATTTTACCAAGCAGTTGTTTATATTAATTTTCCCCGAGACCGTTATTTGCTGTCCCAGAAATTGCCGCTGAATGAATACAAGATAAACTGTGAGGAAGAGACACTTAACAAGATGAATTAGTGGCTTTTGTCTCTAGCTAGATATTACTGTCCTGACACCTTCAGCTTCTATTTGAATAGATGACATATTATAGGTCTTGGTAATTAGAGGTTAGGAAACATGTGCTCTTTTAAAAAAAAAAAAGAGTTTTGAGTGACTTCTTTATGGAGATGCAGTGCTTATCAACTGGCCAGAGATATCCTTGGAAGAAGGGGGACACACTGTTCTCAGCACGGAGACAAGACTGATGTCCTGTACGTGTCTGGCTGCTTTCTCCATTGATGCTCCCTCAGGGGACATTGAGCTCAGACATTTGTGATTTAACAACACACACGAGTTTCTGGCAGAAGCTATGTGGGAGGAACATTTATTCAAGACAACATTGTATGTCTATATCGTTACTTGACACATCACTTGGCAATACTTTGACATTTTAGGCATTTAGCTGAAGGCTTTACTAGAGTGTCTTACACTGATTGTTAAACAAAGAGCAATCTTGTAGCATTTGATTAACGATGTCAAATGTAGCATAAGACCATTGAGTAGCAAAGTTAAAAATATAGATATAAAAATGTATTTAGAGAGAAGTATTCGCAGAATAGCAATACTGATATCCAGGTTGCGAAAACAGACGACAGGCAGAAGGGAAATTAACACTAATATCATATAGTAGCTAATAATGTTAACACATTTTTTTACTTTGAAAATGATTTGAAAATGTATTCTGATAAGTTATTGGAGGCCTGCAATCTTCATACCTTCTTTAATGGCACATTTGACCAAATTTAAACTTGTTATAATTTGGCTATTATAATAAAAACACTAACTTCTTAAAGACGAGGTTGTGCTTTGATCAGATATCACCTGTAGTGTTCATTTGCATATGACAAGGCACCACAAACAGGAACAGTTACAGTAGGAAACTCTCTTGATCTTTTCCAGTCTCTATTATCCCCCTCCTTTCCTCTTTGTTGTGTTACATCTCTGTTTACTGCACCTCTACGTGTCAGCTTTTTGCTTTAACAAGCATGTCTGCTACTGAGCCGCTATTGATAGATCAGCACTAGCTGGAATTCAAAAGGTCAAACAGAGAAGTTGTCAGGAAACACTTGAAACAGTCACATCTGTCTCTGCTTCTGACACGCCTGCATGCACACAAACGCACAGATGGACACCTTGTCGATGCTTGAATAATAGTGAAACGTGTAAGTGATCGAATGATTAAAAAATTGCTTCTTTTTTGTTGTGAAGCATCTATGTCCACATGTAAGTGTGATATAAAATTAATATTTAATCCATGATAATAATTAGCACACCAATAAACACACATTTTAATGTGCATCATCGGCACACATTATGAGATAGAAAATAAATAATGTAAATTTCTTCTTCATTAACTATTATTACTTGGATCTGAGAGCATATATCTTTGCATGGGGCTGCATATATATAAAGATAAAATGTAGCTTCTTTCATAATTATTGATTATTGTATTGAACCCTTTTAACAGCAGGTCAAAGACATTTTTCTGCTTGGTGTCTTGGATGGAAATGTTTTCCATAATTCCCTGTACTACCCCGCACTTCTTGACATACTTGTAGATAAAGTCAATGGTACTCAGTTGTAATGTCATAGATCACAAAAGGATAAAGTGTCAGGCGTTGGTTTGGTTGTGATTGGTTGTTAGCCTGCACAAATATTTCTGCTAGTGAGAGTCTCCAGAGTAAAAAGTCAAGAAGGAGAGTGATATTAGACCAGAGAGAGACTGCAGCACAGCAAACAACCCACAGTACCACGACCGTTACATAAACCATGTTTGATGACGGCATCATTTTGTCTCCCTTTGGCTTCCATTAGGTGAAGAGAAATTGGCTGAGGTGGGATATGAGAGCACAGAGACACAGGGCAAACACACACACACACAGAGAGAGAGAGAGAGAGAGGAAATCTAGACAGAAACAAAGAGATTGAGATAGCCAGCGTTATCAGCAGGTTGTGCTGTCCTGTGGGTGTGAAGGAGAGTCATAATGAAATAAAGGACATATTCAATCACTGACCACGAACAAACACAGTCATTAAGGCCAAGTGATTGCAATAAACAGGCTTAGATCATCTTATTAGTTGTGCTAATTTAACTGCGGGGAACAACAGCAGCAGACATCACATTAACTTTAGAGTCCATCTCGACTCGAATTAGCTCCTCACTGATAAAACTTTCAGCATTTCAAAATCAAACCGTTATCTCCTGGAACTGCACTCTCAACAGTGTTGGGAATACTGTCATGTTTTTAATTTAACTGTTTCCTGTTTTGCAGTAGCTTGAAAAAAAAAAGTTTTTTAAATTTGATTTAATGCATATTTAATGACTGCAGATGCGACAACTATATTTGCTGATAAAGTAAAAGAAGGGAATTTATTTTCCCATGACATTTACTTTTAATTATATTTTCCCTTTTCATTTGTCAGCCTGCACAAATCAGATGAGGCCCAAGACTCCTGAGTTACACACACTAGAGCTTAATAAAAAAATACATGTACAGGGTTGTTTGACTTGCTTTAGTTTAGAATAGACTGTGTCAGAGAAGATTTAATACAGATGAATATTTCATACAAAAAGAAACATAATTTCAATCAGCATAATTTATGAAGATGCAGATGACAAACCCAAGCCTCTAGTGTACAATCTCTCAATACCAGACAGTCGGAGATCTCCCCGTCGACTGATCGTCTGGGGATTTTATAAATTCACAGTAGCTGCTTGAAGGAACAAAACCCACACCCCTTACATTTAGTAAAGGACACACCTTACAGGAAATGATTCCCTCTCTCCATTCTCCTCTGTAGCAGACTGCATGTCACAGCCCCAATATAAAGGGCTGCCCTAAAGACTTTGGATTGGTTCTGTAATTCAGGATTTTTTTTTTTAAAAGCTCCATCCAAGTTTCCATCCAATTTTAACAAAGAAAGCTGGGAGATTGTCCTCTGTCTCTAGCAGAGCGACTGAAAGTTTGTGAGTCTGTGTGGTGCACATCTGGAAGAGTTTAGTGAATATTATATGGACTTTATGTTAGATACATGCAATATGATATTATATTACACTGCAGATGCACAGCTGCTATATCATTTTCAGTGTCTCTCTCCTCCCTGCCTCTTTCATGTAATTCTGTCTGTACCAGCCAAACCTGGGCTTTGGAAAAAGAAAGAAGAAGACAGAAGTCGCATAGGGAAAAAAAGGAAAATATATAGAGAAAAACACAGTTGGTTGATATTTGCTACAGCTATTAGTCCTCATCTCAGTGTGGGACATGTTGGTGGAACATTCCTGCTTCATCAGCTTGTGTCAACAGGAGATAAACATCTGCAGAAGATTTTAATGGAGTACCTGGGACTATAATATATCCATGGCCATAGTCACCTTGTACTATGTAGATATATGGGCTCTGATGTTATATTTGATTATATTTTAGTTGTATATGAAAATACTCTCTAGGGGACAGGGTTGCTTTGTCTGAATATTTGAAGTTTCTTTAAGTGCAAAGAGGAAGATGGTATGATCAAAATGTCTGCACTGATTTTAAAGCTGTGGCAAAAACTTTTTTTTAACATTGTACATGGTGCCCTCTGCTCATTTTCAGCATCACAAAATGATCAGTTACTAGCATTTCTGAATCTGTGAGCTGCAGCAGCGGCTTTCAACTCCTGACACCTTTGATGCAGTTTCCAGACTGAAATGTCAGTGTGAAAAAGGAGTTTTGTGCTAAGAAGCAAGTGATATAATAATGTCCATTTTTGAGGGGCTAAAAATGGGCAAATTCAGTCATAGAAAGGGACAGCAGTACACTATATAACATCTGTATTGCTTCTGTCATCACAAGAAATGTGATATACAAGAAACAGCAGATGTTTAAGCTTGGTTGAACAATAGAATTATGTGCTTTGAAGGAAAATATGCAATTAATTAAAGACTATATATCTGTGTTACTTTACTTTAATAATTTAATGTAGTCATGCTGAAATATGCAATTATCACTAGGATCATTAATCAATTAGAAAGAATAAATAACTCACTGGATTTATTTATATCCGTTAGACTGAAACTTTTTAACCAGTTTTACAAGTAATGCTGTTTTAAGGGTGGTTACCCTGACTCCCTTCCTTATTTCTATTTTAAAACCTACTGGCATGGAAAAGCAATATATTACAACAGGAAATTGATATGGTTGATGTGCCAGTAATAGCATGTGTAATATCATTGCTGCCAGTAATGTGTCCTCCTGCTTTACAGTCAGCTTCACTTGAGTTGACGGGAATCAGTCACTTCACTCACACAAGCACAGTATGTAACCATGCTTCACATTTCTTTATTGCTGTGGCAGGTCTATATATTCTTGTCTATAAGCTATCAATCATTCAACCAGCCTCTGGTGATTTGGTGCTTCGTATTAATTAATATGGGACAGCTGGGCACAGTATCAGCTGAGTGTGACACCCCTATGCATTTCAACGACTGATCGACAGGTCTTTTTCAAGGAATACATTTTAATATTTCATAGTCAGGGAAGCCTTTGTGTAAATAATAAAATGATAAATCTGTGAAGCCGCTTCTTTTTCAGGGTCCTCGTTAGAAGGGCAAACCCAATAAACCGCATTGTTATTGCTGGAGGCGACAGCGGATTGGACAGCACTGTCAACTGTACCTAACTGAAGGCTGCACCTTGTTAAAACTGTATCGATCCCCAGCAGTGAGAGACAGACACAGATTGTGCCTAGTTTGCAAGTGCTGTACTGTGTGTGTGAAGATCCAAAAGTTGAATGATGCCACATACAGTGAGTCAGTTTTCAGTTATATGTGTTCTTCATACATACTCATGTTTTCTTAATTAGCAGTACGCTAGTTGCAAATGACTGTAGCATGTGATAATAAAGATAATACACTTTGGTTCTGTGATTTACCACTGCCACACTTGTTGATGTTGTTACAGTGTAATGGATGTATGAGCAGTAGTTTGATATTAGGTGTAAATGAGTAGTTGGCCTCCAGTGAGCTAAACTGGACAGCCTGTAGTTAATATGTAGCTGGCTGCTCACTCACAGACTGCAAACGCCATGTTGTAATCCTTTTGGTGATGGCTCGCAAATTTCTAAATACCGTGGACTATAATTTAGTGCTGGTTTATTGTCTTTGTTATGGAAGCTCAGCCATACATTTACTGTGCATAATTAACATTCTCTTGTATTCATTTGCTTTCAGTGCATGCAGTGAAGGCACAATTACTGGACAGAGTGAATATATGGGATTGTTTGTACATGATGCTGTGACCCTGGCGCTGTAAATCTGTTTGGCTCTGCACCTGAGACTTGTATACAATAAGAAAAATATAAAAAATCGCCAGCCGAATCCTTTAAATCTGAATCGTATTCAGGTACAAATCTTGAACTCTGAATGAACTGAACTGACTATATATTGAATCACCATTGTCACTGTCTGACAAGCCTTATAGCACTTACTGGTGACTGAAGGCACCATTGTACTTTACCTACTTGTTAAAATCTTATGAAAAGATTACAGAACCCGCAGACAATCAGAGTGTGATTACTGAAAAAAATACATTGCTGCTATTATTGTCTGTTATTTGTGGAAGTCTTCATTGTTTATTGTATTTTATATGTGATTGCTGCTGGCTTGACCTTGGCTGAGCTATTAACTCCATAATCTGTGCTGTATATTTGCTCGGTTTTGTACAGAACTGAACGCGCCAGTTTGTATTAGCAACAAACTTAACATATTACTGAGCTGACAACAGTCAGACTTAGTGATGAGCAGCATGGAAATAAACGTTCCAGCTATTTCACAGCGATGAACATTTAATCTGAATTGCTTTGTACTGAATGAATCAATTTGAATCAGTAAAGTGATTTGTAATTTACTTCCTACCTACCTGCCTGCCACACAGTCCTCACTTCCTCCACAATCCTGGTATTGTGCACGCTGGCTCATTGTCACACTGTCATGATTAACTGCTGCACTCGAATAGAGCGAAGCCATTGTTAATGTTATTAGTAATGCATGCGCTTTCTCTACTATGACAAATCAAAATGTGTGCTGTGAAAAAGCCTTATAATAGAATGTGTAAATCTTAGAAATGGGAGCAGATGAGAGTAGCAGGACTGCGGGTGAAGAGATACAGGAATGGAAAGAAGGTTTACAGTCTCGCAGATAATAAATATTGATTACTTGATGTCATTTTTACATTTGTCATATGAAAACTTTTGCTAGTTTTGTACATTACATTAAGTTATAGTTAAATCACATGTTTAAGCAAGAAGAACTTTGGTAATCAAGATAAAATGCTTTAGTGAAGGTCAGAGTAAAGTTTTTAGTTAAAGTAAATAAGCAACATTTGAAGTCAAATGATTGTGAATGGCGAACATCTACCGGGTCAAGCTGGCCTTATGTTACACTGTGCTATTTAAATGTCAAAGTACCTCCTGGTTCTATTCATGTCTCCTTCTCTTAATGTTTGTGTGGTGGGGGAATGTACTTTGCTTACTGTTTTTATCTTACTCATTGAGAACAAAGCACATTATTGGCATTCACTGATATCATGGTATTATTTTGTTACAATTGATGAGGACAATTTCTCAATTGCCCTCTTTGGTGGATCTAGAAAAAGGGACATAATATACAGTTTAGCAGTGATCCCTCGTAGATGGGTCAATGACGTGACGCCTACATTTTCAGTCTAACTGCATTTTTTTCAGTTAGAAAAAAGTTTACATTGATAAAAACATATATATGTAGTACCTTTCCTTTATATGTAATCACTTTAACTTTTCAAAAACCACAAGTTATTAGTAATTTTTCTGTTATTTAAAGTGACAAAATATCATGTGGTGCGACCAATAATACCAATAACTGTATTAAATTCATTCAAGTAAAATATCACTTTTAATATTAATCACTGATACAGTATGCCTAACTAATTGTATTTTTTAAATTTTTTCAATCATTTTTAAGCAATTTACAGGAAAAATAAGTCTTACATACATTTCAGAAGGCAACTGTGACATTATAGAACATAAATATGAGATTATTATTTACAAAAACTTAAAGGAAATGCAAATAATTTGTTTCGAAACACTTAAATTCATTTATTTTAAGATAGATCACGGTCGCACCACATGACTTTTTTAAGGTCAGTTCTAATTCATCGAGATGGGAAAACACATAAAACACCTAATTCACTATTTTCATATGTATTTATGTGTACTCAACATTCTTAATGTTCGAATTACTGCAATAGATATTCCCATATTTTTTTATTTTTAAATAAATCCTAATACGTCATTGACCCAGATATGTTTGCCACCAAATAATAATTACTCCGACTGTCCTGTACTTTAGTGTTATTTTATTTCTGTCATTCAAGAAACAAGTAAAGAAATAGTTATGCCTATGATGCTACCAGAAGGTGCCAATCTATACAAAAAAAAATTCCAAAACTTTCCAACAAATTTGCAGACATATACTAAAACCAATCAACTCTCCCTTTAAAGAAAGGAATTTGTAGTTAATCTGGTAGGTTTTACAATTAAAGTCACTGCAACACATCCTTATCTTATGATTAAGGGCGTACTCACACTAGGCAATCGTACCATGCCCAAAAATCCGGATTTTTTGGCTAGTGTGAGTGCAAGTGTACCGTGCTTGAGTACGGTACACTTCCCTGGTACGGTACGCTTGGAAAAGGGGTGCTTAGGCACGTTACACTTGGTCACGCATGCGCACTAGGGATTAATATTTTTCCCGACAATAAGACATTTTAAATGCCGGGAAAAGAAGCCAATTTTCCAGGGAATCCCGGGAAATCGACGATTTTTTAAAAGGCAACACTAGCTGAGCCCTGGTCATTTCACAAGCAACACTAAATGCAACGTGGAGACATATGCATATATGGGTTCCCAATCCAACCATTTTTTGTGTATTATTGTATCATTATTAAGGCAAAAGAACTCAATTTACTGTATGTCCATATATATAATGAATAGACTATAGGCTTAATATTAGTTTGCATCCAGCGTGCTGCGTGGACTTCATTACATCTGCTGCACGTCTGCTACCACAATTATGAAATGCTAAGTTTATTGTCTGTGACTGTGACCCTCATAAAAGTAATATTTTACAAATCTGCATTATATAAACTAACGGAATTCGTTAAAGTAAGTCATTTGGCGACTTCTAAGTCTTTAAACTAAGTCTTACTTTTACTGGCGTAAATAGTTGAATCAGTACGTCTTTTTTATAAAAGTATCTAGTACTGCATACTACACAGGCATGACTCAGAAGAACAAGCTTGCACTTTTTAATCATAGTGCGTTGTGTTAATTGATCGGCTGTGTTGTGTTTTACCGGCGCACAGCACGCGAACACACACCTGTGCATGTTTTATGAGAGTAAACTGTCTATATGTTTTTGCGCAATGTGTGGGAGGTAACCGTGCTTGAGTACGGTACGGTTGGGATAATGTGAGTGCAGGCCAGCGGGGGACAGGGGAGGGGGGACATCCGTGCCTCAGCACGGTACGGACTCTACTCCATTTCTAGATCTATATATTTAGATTTAATCTAATATATCCAATCCCTGTGGAAACATGGCATCAGTGCATATTTTGATTGGTATTATTATTGTTCGTATGTATATGTATACAGACTTCCTACCAGGTATACTGTGGGTCATGGGGGAAATTCCTCTGATTGAGACATCTGCTTTCTTGCTGGTATGTAAGTGTGTCTGTCTGTCTGTCTGTCTCTCTCTCACTCTCTCTGTGTGTGTGTGTGTGTGTGTGTGTGTGTGTGTGTGTGTGTGTGTGTGTTTGTGTGTGTGTGTGTGTGTGTGTGTGTGTGTGTGTGTGTGTGTGTGTGTGTGTGTGGGACAGAGAGGTGGTGGATTCAATATTCATTAAATGTTCTCAGTCTGCTGACCTTTTCCTACCTCCCTTCTGGAGTCCATGCTTCATTTGATTCAATAAGAGACGTTAATTTTCAAAGCAAACCTTCACTTACAGATTTATTCCCCGAGGGTATTGCTTTGTGTACAGAGAGAAGAGAAGAGAAAAGAGGGACAATATAGATCAGCTCGGAGGAGACGAATGAGAGTGGAATGAGGGGGGAAAAAGACGACAGGGGAAGGCTAAATAGCCTTTTCTGCAGTCCGACCATCATTTTGAGAGTAGGAGAGGGAAAAGATATCAATAATTTGTGCTCTGACAGGGTCCTTGACTCTATGCAGGTGTGCATATTTTTTTAAAATTCCACTGAAGCAGATATTTATAGTAGAGCTGAAGACGGAGAAAGGTGTGAAGAAGAATATGAGGAGGATTATAGAATAGTTGTTCGTGACAATGGAACATTAGTGCAGGAGAGCACAGTGTGAAGTTGTCAAAAGTCACATCAAAAGTCACCTTCTGGCTCACTTGGAAAAGTAAGATATAACAGAGAAAACCCTTTTCAGACTGATGGCAGCGTTATGTCAAAGTATCTGTTTCCAGCACTTTTCAAATATATATTTGAGACTTCAATTCATTTCATTCAAGCATCAGGAATAAAACGGTGAGGCTGTAATGTGACACGCACAAAAAGCTGTGCTGGTTAACTTTTTGGATTTTTACCAGCAGATAGCAGACGTTGAGTTTGGTTCATGAGTGTAATCAACCATCACTAAACACCTTGTACTGTTCCCTCATACTGCTGTACATTACCTATTGTATGGAAGTGTGGAGGAACACATACAAAAACACAGATCCAATCTTCATTATTAAAAAAAAAAAAATAAACCAGTTACAGAGAACCAACAAACCCACTCTTTATCAAACTAAAAGCACTAAAATGTAAAGACCTGGTTGACTTAAAGACTATTTAAATCATGTATAGAGTGAAAAATCTGCAGTTACCAAACAGTATCCAAAAGTTGTTTCAAATGAGGGAAATTAAAAAATGATCTCAGAGGAATATCTATGTTCAAACTGAGATGATTAATGAGGACAAATGCAAAACTTCAATGTATCACAACAAAGGGAATTATTCTGAACAACTGAAGTGACGAAATGAATACTTGTAGAACAATAAGAAAGTTTGAACAAATCTTCAAAAATAGCATTGAACAGATACATAAAGGATGAACAAAGAGTTGGACTGGAATGATATGATTTGGTACAGTCTGTGAAATCGACTTGTGTTGTTTTGTGTTGTAATTGTTTCTGTGCTAGTTGTCTTTATTCTCTTGTGTTGTGCTTTGAATGTTTTTGTCTTTGATTTGATTGATAGAGTGTAAAAAAGTTTACTTCATCTTACACTCTTTTTCTGTTGTTTACTGAAAGTTTGAAGTCATTTTTTGTGTGTTTTCTATTTCATCCAAAAGCCCAAACATCCAAAATAAATAAACTAAAGAAAAGGAAACTCTGACTTTGAGCTGTGGGTGTACTTTGCTCATAACGAAAGGCCGAGATGCCCATAGACTAGAGTCAAATGTCTTGGCTGCCGTGTGTAGAGGGCTCTGTTCGGAGCTGACACAACAAAGGAAGCATGAGCAGACAAACACAGCGTGATCATTCCCCCAAAAGAGCATCTTTGTCCACAGAAATCTATTTCTCAAAGGCCAATTGTGGCTTGGGGCTGGCTCTGTGGCCTCAACAGTGAAAACCTGGTTTCTCGTTACCTCACAGACCCTGCTGCTTGTGTTGAACTCAAACAAGCACAGATGCAGGTAGGCAGGATTCTGTTGATCAGAGTGTTCAGAATACAGACTCTAAAACGACACTCACTGAACCATTTCCTATTGAGTTTTTCATGCAGATACACATGTGGTGAACATGTATTGAGGCAAATACAGTAACTATGTGATAAAAAAAAAACTACATTTGTGTAAGCCAACATGAATCAGAGTTTCCAAAGTTATTATCCTTAAGATTTCAATCATTATTGATTTGGTGACACCGTGGTTACTGTAGCAAGTGTGGTCCCAGGGGTCAGAAAACACTCCTGAAAAGTTACTGTGTCAGAAATACGGAGGAGTAACTGGATCAGTTTACAGTGCAGCCAAACAAATGCACAGTTTTAATGAGACTAAAGAAGTCAATAATTGTCCTTTTTCACTCATTCTATGATCAACCCTGATCTCATTTCAAGCTGTAGATGGTGTGAGCAGTCTCAGCAGCAGTAGATAGTGAAAAGAGCTGGTTCCCTTCTGAGAGGTTGGGGGGCTGCAGCCTGTTGCCTGCAGATACTAAAACTAAACTCAATTCAACTTTATTCATATACACAACACAGTTTACCCCATGTGCTTTACAGATCATACTACACTGATCTGAACACTGGCGAGTTTGACTAAATCCAAGATGATTTTTGAAGCTGTAGTTTATGGTGTTGCTGTATGGTTCCATTGTTTTGCATGTTTATTGTAGATCAGTGGTGAGACTGAGACAGGTTTATTCACACCACTCTCTCTTCTCCAACCTCTCCTCTCTCACTGCATATGTTCAGACCCTCTATTGCTTCTCTTCCTATTCACAGCCCCCCCTCATCCCACCCTCCATCAAGTGGTTGAGAAGTTATTATGCTTCCCCTCCAGTTCACCCAACACCTCACGCTATAAAGGATTGTATTGGATTAGACAGGTGTTCTTGTACTGTGTCTTCAAACTAGACTTTCACTTTGAGTTTTGCATCTTGGAGATTTGTTTAGATTTCTGTGCTCAAACTGCCACAGGCATCGACTTCATCTTTCATTAGATGCTTAATTGCCGTAAATGTTCTTTGGTAAATTCAGGGATAATCACGCTAAACTCTTGAGGGTAGAAAGGAAGATTTTCACAACATGATTTTCAATTAAATATTGGCAGTCTCAGATTTACCTGACACTGTTTTGCATGTATGAATAATTTATAATAACTTGTAGCCAGAGGTAACGAGTTGAATAAAAGTACAGTATATTTTGCTGCAGTATTGCAGTTGGCCAAATGTTTACTTTCATAAACTACATAAAAGTGCCACTAGAAATAATATAAATTAGGCAAAAAGGGCAAGAATGTATGAATACAATGATAATAATGGATGAATAATTGAACAAGTTTTTCTAATGCGTGGTTTCAAGTGCTTGAGGCACCTGCGAGATGTTTTTATAATGACATGAAATGTTATTTTCATATAAAATGCAGCGGCAGAAATATTACCAAGAATCATCTCTGGAATTTGAAAGGATGTTTTGTCAGAAAAAATGACCAGGCCTGTGGGGAAAATATGCACGTCGCAGCCTTTTCTGAAACATTGTTGTGATCCCGTCACAGCATGGTGCCGCTCGCAAATACGGTTTCATTTTTACATTTTTGTGGCCGTAAAAGCCTCAGGTATCATGAACGTGGATCTCATGTGCAGAGGCATGCTTCTCTATTTACCAAAGTAATACATGTGAATGAATACAGCCCGATCGTACACCTGCCCTTGGGATTCAAAAAGAGAATACAGAACGAAAGCCCCCAGGTCCTGGTGAGCAGCCCGGTGCCAGATAAACAAAGGTTTGAAGCTGTGAGGTGTTTCTCTAGGGAGTCTGTTACTGACAACCAAAGGCTGTGGGATCTGAGGTGGGCTTGGAATTGGGGGGAAAAATGAAAGAACAGGCTTTACACCACACAAAATATGCTACCTACATGACACTTGAAGGTACTGAGCAAGAGTAGCATTACATTTGAAAGCCACTTCTAGAAGTCATTTCTCTTTATTTTCCGAACATTAATCATAAAGTGCTGTTGAGTTGTAATCCTACGTACGTACATAAACATAAATAAGATAAATGTCTCTAGATAACAGAAGGTGAGCGAGAGGGAGAGAGCAGAGTTGAAAGAGAAGGAAAGAGCAAGGCGAGAGAAAGAGAGAGGTGATGTTTGTTTGGAAGGAATCCAATCCATTTTCATAGAGCAGACAAGCGTCAGTTTGAACACAGATCCTATTGAGAAACTTATCACATCACTTAGATTAAGAGTTGAGCCTAAACGTATTCATCTACCTGATTTATTTGCTCTACTATGCTGTGCTGTGCCAAATGAAAAAAACAGCTCTTTCAATAGCTCACACTGTTCAATTTTCCAATTTATTTCTTATAGATGTCTTCCCATTGAGCATTAGATGCAATTTCAGTCACCCATCTACTGATGGCGGTAGGGGAAATTATCCTTCGGAGGCTGAGGTGGAGAGTTTTTTTTACTGAATGTGTATAAAGGAGAGATCTTGTGAAAGTTTTGTGGGAGATGTCAAAGGATGAGTGGACTATACCGTAGTTGGAGTGAGGAGGAACTGTTATCTTTAATTCATAAGAGCCATCATTGAACATAATGTTTCAAAGAGACGGAGACTCAGAAAGAGAGACAAACAACAAGAGCAAAGTGAAATAAAGGACAAGAAAATGAAAAGAGCCCAGCAGTGAGTAACGCTGCTCAAATAGAGGACAGGTCGACTGGCATGTGATGAATGAGGGATTTCCTCAAGGGTGCAGTCGTATCTGTGAAATACACCCACTTTTTTTATTTTTACATCAGAGTTTATGGTTTGATTGTATAAAGGAGCACGTAAGTGATTTAACATATCAATCAGATTACTTCTGTGGCTCTGGGCGAGCTTTGTCAAGTCAGAGAAAATGACACAAATGATGTCATAATGATGTCATCAGGCCTATCTCTGATTTTTCATAAATTAAGCAACTTTTTTCTTAGAGTTAAATTTCTAACAGAAAAGAAGTTTGAAAAACATACTGAAGCCATTACCCAGACCAGAAGTTTCTAATGAAAGAGGCTATCAAGTTGCATTGTGGGATATGCAGTAGGACCCAGCCTGGTAATAAAAGTCAGGATAAATCAAAATTGATGGTGTAGCTCTCTTTACCCCTGCAGAGTTTTTTACGACTAGTATCGCTTCGGGAGCACAAACAAATGTTCAGCCACAAATTGAGTGTGCGTGTGCGCGTGTGTGTGAACATTTACATATTTACAGTTGACTAATAAGGGACAACAAGACAATATTCCTCCTGCAGCCTGTTCCTGTAATAATTTGCATTCCTTCTTGTTAAATCTCTGCGAGTGTTCATGCTGAGTATAACTACCACAGCTCTGTGACTCTGTGACTGATGTTCTGTAATGTTGCCATGTGTTAGCCCTGAAGCTATGCGCAGCCTTCTGTGAACAACATAAAAGCACACAGTTGGGCTCTGCCTCATTCTATAAGCAAACTGATATGTTCAACTATAAAAGAAGACAAATAAATCCCTGAGGTGAAAACATCCTGTTTATTGTATTTCCGTCTCTACTATAATGTCTCATTATTCTCTTTTTCTTGCTCGGTTTTTTGTGGCCTTTGTCTTAAGAGGTGACTGAAGACATAATTCCTCCCTCTTCACAATTCTCCCCTTGTTAAAGCACATCTCTGGAGATATACTACCCTTAATGCTATATGCTGTTTGAAAGATGAGTGCATCAGTCTGCACACTCTGTTTTATATTATTAATAGGATACTTCTGCAAACATCAGCTGCGGAGCAAAAAAAATTAATGTGACATCAAGTCACAAATACGTTTATATCTCATTTTTGTTTATGACATTTGGTGGACACCTAATTTTCAATGCTGCTCAGTATTTATGAGTGAGACAACACCATCAAATCACATGAAGACAGATGTTTGGCAGCAAACGTCCAAACCAGTGGAAGAGATTCACGATTCACAAGAAGTTAACTGATATAGGTTTTGACAGAAAATAGACTTAAAATGTTATGGTTGCTAGCTTAGAGAATGATCAAATATGACTAAGAAACATCTAATGATGAATAATACTACAGTTTTATCCTACAAACTAACAACTACCTTTACTACCCCACCATCTGCCACACCAACTCCTTGCATATGTAAAAATGTAAAATATATATATAAAAAAAGAAAGTATATAAAGCAACAAAATATATCAATAAACCAGAATCAGTACAGTGATGTGATTTAAAGTGGAAGAAAATAAAATAATGTTTTTTTTAATCAAATTTTACAAAGTTATGAACAATTATGTTTTGGAAAATGAAACACCAAAAATGGAAAAAGCAGTGCCAATATATTTATCATCTAGACAAAAGAGCAAATATCTTTTGTCCAAACTTTCAAACTCTTCTAAAATAAAACTGCATATTTTATAAATTCAGTCTTGTGGATTGTGATTATTTGATGAGCAGCCACCAGGGTCGTGTTGTTTCTCAAATGTCAAATGTTTTCTAATACTCAGGAGAGAAGCAGTAAATCAGAATTTAACAAACCCTCTTATCTTTTAGGAATATTAATGCAAGCCTATGTTTAATGAAGCAGAAGGAATATTAAGATACGCATTTAACGTATAATTTACGGAGACATAACACAGTGACAACAAATAGGATTTTTACTGTAACTGAGTTGCTGAATTCTGACAAAACAAAAACTTTCATCATTGTTCCTGATCATCTGCAAACTGTGATCAAGTCAAATCTTGTGTCTTTATTCAACCATGTCAACTCCACAGTAAAACCAAGGTGTGCTTTTTTTAATTGGAGCTTAAATTTGTCAGCTTGTCCAGTTCAGCTATTATCAACTGAGAAATATGATCAAAAATGAGATCAGATTTATATTTTGGAGAAACTTAACTGTCATACTGTCGCTATGTGGATTCATTTCCATTATTTTCTTCTACTATGACTGAAATGGTTGTCACATACTAAAAAAGAGAGCCATTCTTGGATCTAGTATTCTTGGTATCAATTTGTTGGGGTCGTCCTGGAGGCATGAGTGTGGGCAGCAAATGTTGTGTGTTAATGATGAGTCACAGCTCTGGTTCTGTCTCTGAATCATGAGAGCATGCTGAGCCACAGTAGAATTTAAAATGCACAATTTTGTTGCAATAAATGGTTAATACTTATTATCATAATTTCCAGACTGAATTGAAAGTTCTGCACCCTAAAAGGCTAAGCTGAAGTTCCCTGGAGGAAGTCATTACTAAAAGTTCCTCTTGTTACTAACGACTGAAGTTTTCCAAAAGCTATCAACAAAAACTAAAGACCTTACAGTACATTACACAGGGGCAGCAGGGTATATAAAACTGCCTTTGTAGATGTGTGGCAGTACTCTGGTGGTTGATGGTTGCTATAGGTAGGGTGTTTTTGATAGATGTTCTCTGAAAGCAGTAACATGATTGAGCAGAGAGGGGAGAGTGAGGCAACTTTAAAGAAAAAAAAGATATACAGTAAAGGCAGGGTGTGTGTGTGTGCGCGCGCGCCCGCGTGTGGGTGTGTAGTAAGTAAAGTTTATTCATATCGTAACCTTTCGCAGACACCAGTCACAGAGTACTTCACAGGCACACAAATAAATAAATAAATAAATGAATCAAAGATGAACAACAAATAAAACATACGCGAGAGAAAAAACAGGCATAAAACACAAGTTAAAACATAAAATATCACACGATGCCTGAAGCATGTGTGTGTGTGTCTGTGTGTGTTTGTGTGTGCGTGCAAGAGGGAGGGTAAGTTGCCAGCAGTGAAAGTCACGAAAACAGAAGGCTAAACAGTTGGGCTTTTGGGAGAAGATACAGTACATCTGCCACCAGTTCTCCCAGTTCCACCTCGTTTTTTGTGCAAGTGTGTGTGTGTGTGTGTGTGTATCCATGTGCTAATGTGCACACATGATCTACCTGGATTTATCATGTTACAGCAGGAGCTTTGTTTCCACTTTTCACTGCAGTGTCTCACTGTGCAGATATTGCAGTAATATAAAAAGCGAGAACTCAAGTACAATTTTTACCTCAACAGTAAAAAAAAAAGTAAAAAACCCGACCTCCTGTACACACAAAGTGCTACAATAATGGCTAACCTCTAAAAATACAGAATACTCCTACTACACACTATGTCCATAGCAATTTGAACATAAAGCAATGCAATATGTACATGGAGGTCATTGAAAAGTCAGACGGTTACTGTTGATGCCTCACAGTATAGGTTTAATGTTTTGCTATGCAACCCACATTGCACGATGAAAAATGTGGCTGATTACATTTAGTATATGATGAAATACAGTGGAGTCAGACTGTGAACCTCTGTCTCTGTTTGTGTGAGTGTATATACCACATAGCTAAAGCTCTTCAAAAACCATACATTATGATTAGACTACTATGACGCCTTCAGGAATAATTCCAGTTGTACTCAAACCCAAAAACCCAAAACATATTTCTGTTAAGCATTCTTTATTTTGCTTTTGATGAGAGTTTTTATACATAGAAAAGATACAGAATCTAATTTCGTTTGAAACATCTCACAACCATTTTACAATGTGATTGGTAGCGGAAAAGAAAAGAATGCAATCAGTAAGATTCATCTTAAGATACTTATCAAGAAGCAATGTTTCATGAATACTAAATACATATATTCTTTTTTAAAGATATTTCCTGGTGTTAAGTAAGGATACTCGTTAACAGTTTCTGGTCCTAAAGGCACAGCAACCCAGACCACAACTGGCTCAGGTTCACAAATATCACTATTGATGGTCTGTGTTTTCTATCTTCTCTCTGTCTCACGGTGTGTTCTCTGAAGACCACAAAGTTAACCATTTAAAGTCCAGATTAAACAGCATTTTAAGAGTATCTGAGGTCTGTATCTGGACAGGTATAATGTTGGGAGGAATTTGATTTGAAGTTGAAATGTGGACATGTCATAATGAATCTTAGCTCTGTGCCGCTAAAATTTGAAAATGATTGATAGGTGGATATCATAATGCTATTGGTTGAAATTGTTTGGTTCAAGTCTATGTAACCACATGTCATACTTTGATTTTACAGGAAGAAACCATGATTGGATTTTGATATAAAAAGAAAGAGAGATGGATTTTTTAGGGTGTTGAGTAGGTGCCCTATATGACCAGGGATGTTATCTATAAGGCTTAAAAAGGCCTATTTTATTTCATCTCGATTTTTAATGAGTTCTAGAGACTCCCTGATACCTGTGGCTCTCTCTAAAATTGCCCACAAAGATAGAAACAGAGTTTTGGTGTGCCCTGGTAGCCTAATGGTTAAGACGCATACCACATAACCACATGACCACAACGACGACAGGTGGAGTCCAGCACTGGACTTTTATGGCATGTCACCCACATTTCTCTATCTGCTTCATTTCCTGTCTATTGTCAATATACTAAATGCCTCAAAATGCTCCCAGAAATGTAGAAAAAAACTGTTTTATGTGTGCATTTTAATGTCACCCTCTCTGCTGCGCCCACCAGGTGGTAACTGGTATTACATAGTGTATAAACTGTAAATTTCAGCCAGTGACAGAGCAAGTTGTCTGTTTTCTTTGCTTTTTGTTGACGGTAGTGTATGAGTTTGTTTCAAGTTATCCTTGTTTGATATAGGACAGATGTTTTGCTTATAGAAACGCAAGCCAGATGTTTTTATGCCTGTTAGCTGATGACATTCACTGGACAGTATTAGTATATTCACTGTGTATTTGCCATTTTTCTCGATTAGCCATGTAAACATTCATCCTAAAAGGCATATAAATTTAAGTGTATTTTGTGACGCATTTCTGTAAGATATTAATAGACTGCGTTTCCAGTAAAAACAAACAGATCTTTGCTAAAAATCAGAGGAAGTGGGCATATAAAAGTCTTATATCCATTAAATGCAGCAATATTGATGCATCATGTCATATTGTGTCTCAAATAACTCTCTCTTTACTCTGTAGTGCACTATTACTGTCCAAGCTCTGAGTGTCCATCCAACAGTCTATGCTCCATCCACTATATGGAACAAAACAAGCAGTATCCATGGCATGTACACTACTTTAACAATCCTTCAATGCAATAATGACTGTTGTACAACTCCACAGTTGTCAGTGTATATTATGATGATTGGTACGTGTCCAAAATCTAAATATATCACTCACTGATGAGTAAACTATTGAGTGTCTATTATATATAGAGCAGTGACTTCTGAAACATCCTTTGTTTCACATAGTGCAGCATTGTTGACTGTAGTAGTCATCATATGTACCATGTATTCCTTCATTGTTACTACACATATAAAAAAGTATAAAAATTGAAAAAGAGGAAAGTGCTGCACACATTCATTTTTTCTAACTTTTCAATATATTTTCTGAGGGACAGTTAGACAGGGACAGTGCTATAAACAGAAATAGTGACAGCACTAGACAAGGAAAAGTGAAGGACAGAACACAAGAGATAGAGCATGTGTACCTGCCTGCATGTAACACAGGGAGGTATGAGGTTATTATCTCTGCCAGGTGTAAAGCCTGCAGGGGATCATGCATTTGGTCGTGATTTCTGATTCTTTCTGATCTGATTTTTGTGCATGTTTTTGACTGTATTCTCAAGCAACTCTCATGGATGTGGTGATTCACAATATTTAGAAAACCTATTTTATAACACGATTCATTACGATCCTATCATAAAGCTTATACTTTTGTCTTTTCAGTCCTCACCATTTTACTTTTGTGATATGACATAGCAAAAAGAATTTCCGGCAATCAGTTCAACAAAAACAAGGCTTACCTAGCCACATTTTGGCCTTTGTCATAACTCAAAACTGACATCCATAGAAAAGTTTGGTCTCATCTTGAAGTGGAGCATCTGCTGAATAATTCCATACCCAATATGTAACAATCCACTAGAGTTAGGCACGATGCCACATGAATAAGTCCCTGTTTCTGTTATCTTCGCTGCCATCTTGACTGAACACCCCTGGCGGAGATCTGCACTCTACTGAGTGCACTCTTCTAGTTTCATATTTAGATTAATTGAATTGTACACAGAGGCTCGGGCACCTTTAAATCTGCCATTTGGTGCTCAGCTTATAAATATGAGACAGCCTGTGACTCTGTAAAGAAAAGAGAGTACTTTGCTAAAGGTCAGAGAACAAAACTCTCTGCATTATTGATTGAGGAAGTAAACAAGCAAGTATTTAAGTAATGAAAACTGAATATTGTGAGCACAGTTCCATCACCTGATCTTTGCTTTCTCATCCTTTGCGCAAAGACTTTTGAATGTTTACACATTGATGAATATCAACTCTAATATCTACAGTATGCATCCATTCATAATTTAATAAGTAATTTTAAATATGTGTAATTGATTCAGTACCTATTAGCTGCTGCCTGAAGTCATTCAGATGCTCTTAGTGATCAAATGAAAGTAGATGATCTTAGAGTCAGACGACAATAGACCTCATTAACATCTTATCAGGGCTAAATAATACAACAGAATCAAATGGCAGCTACCACTGCCAACAACCATGTCAGATTAGCTCACAGAGTGTCACCATGGAGTAATTAATTTAGTAAATTTACACAGGCACACTTTGATTAAACGGTTTAATGGTCACAGGAGGAAATAATCAGAAATAATTAATAATGATGGTAATTGAAGTAAGGAGCCTTCACAAGACATGGCTCAGCTTTGTCTGCATGAATTGACCGAGGCTATTCAGAGTTTTATGTCTCTTGATATTTTCAGCCATGCTAGTGGCCTAGCTGTAAGGATGGAAGGATTGTTGCTTGGTCAAGAATTAAATATCTTAACAATCAACCGGATGTGTTTTTTTTAAATTTTTTTACAGACATTCATAATCTCCAGAGGATGAATCCTACTGAGGATGGTGATCCTTTTCCATATGATACCAACAGGTAGTTAAAGTTTTTTATTAATCCAGTGAAATATCTTAACATCTACTGGATGATAACTAAAGATTTGAGGACTTACAGTAGATAAAACAAATGACTAAAATGGTGTCCTGACCTTAGTTTTTCAACTTTAACTAAACTTTATGGCTCAATGGTCAGCTCAATTTCACTTTACGCTGCAGGAGTGTGGGGTTTTAAGGATGCCCCTGACAGTAATGCCATTCAGAATTGAGCCATGAGGTGTTTTCTTGGGGTGTATAAATTTACTGCTAAGTGAGCTATTGAAGGGGACATGGGATAGCAACCATAAAGCAAAGAGCTGAAATGGTGAGGTCGTGGAACAGCCTCATTTAGTTGCCAGAGGAACTGGGACCAAGCACACTATTATCCTTGGTCGCTGCAGTATTTTCTCTTTCTGACCTGAATTATATTTACAGGAATAATCTGCAGTGTAATATAAATATAGTTAAAAAAACTTTATTGATTACTTATAAGGAGCAACGGAAGATGGACATTTTTAAGCCAAAGCTTAGAAACAATTTAATCAAATCAAAGACAATTACTATACAGAACCATATATAAAGTTACATTTACAGAGAAGGCTAACTCTACTGCTGGCAATTGAGATTGCCCTTTGTACAGTGACTTGAGGAATTGTTTGTTTGAAAAGATCCAATTGAACTGATTCATTTTTGTTGTCCAAAGTTGATATATTGAATTGGCTCTTTAAGATGGAGATTTTTGGTTTGGCAAGATTTATAGGAGAGGCTTGGCTGCTAAGACGGAGTATCCTACTCAACAGGACATTTCTGCCATTTAAACTAAATGTTTTGCTGTGTTCTCCCTGTGAACTTGTGGAACTGTATAATATGATTTGTCATGAAGCCATTCTGGTTGTTATTGGTTAGTGTCTTGTAACCTGAAAGGTTCAGGACACTTAAATATAGGAATCAAACAATCAATATAGTAGCTTTGATGAAAGAATTAGACTATTGTCGGTAAGTTTAATGTTATGCTTGATTATGACATCTACCCCATTATGTTAGTCCAAGCTTGTGTTGCTTGGTGTTCCAAGTAAGCTAGTGTTTGTGTGTAAGCCAACACGGCACTCCCTATTTGGAAGGTCCTGACTTCAAATGGAAACGATGACGCCGACAATAAGCATCAACTCTGGGCTTCAAACTGGCTCCAAAGCAAACGTGGATGACATCATACCACGCAGTGCCCATCTTTATATATAGTCTGTGGGTCAGACACTCATATCCCTCTCAGGCTGAGCTGTAATAACTTAACTGATCCTCTCATTTTTCATTTAGCCATCAATGGGTAAAAAGGGTGCAATAAAGAACCAGTGAAGTCATGGATTTGTCAAAGAAATTAATTAACAGACAATCAAGCAAAAAACACAATAGGATGAAATTGGTTGTTAAGCTTGCCTTAGTGATTCAAATAACAAAAAAAAAATGGGACTGAGCTCTTACAAATAACTTTCAGATTAATGTGACTGGTTTCTTAAATACACTTGCTTTCTACTTTGTTGATGGTACTGACGATATTGGGAACTCTCCCATGGTGATGAAGACAACATTTTTCTCTTCTCTTCTGTTGATCAATTTTGGGATGCAATGCACCTCTGCCCATTTAAATGATATGTTGGCACAGAGTTTGGGTCTTGATAGTGCCATCCTCTTTGATGATTCCTTAAAAATTCACTTGACTTGAGTGAGATGAAGAAGATGACAGTGGGTGGGCCGCCACCGCCTGTGAGTAAAAGCTCAGACTTTAGAGGCCTAAGATGAGTACGATTCTCTTTTAACATCCATGTTATGTTAAAGACACCGGTTATTAACTTACATTTTTTGTGACTCAGCAGTTCATATCCGACTGCCATTCATTAGTATTCATATGCCATGTTCACCAGGAAACTGATAGCACTCTGCATATTGTATGATTCAGGGCATGTAAGAAATGTAACACACAAGATGGCTTTTGTCACAGTCTCTGCATTTTATTATAAAGGTTGACACACCATGATTTACATATTTATTACCCCTAGTTCCATGTATCTCTGTTCATAATTAAGGAGCTGGGATTGGAGGATTAATGGGGGGAAATGACCGTGTGGAGCTTTACGAGTGAATCTGGCCCTACTGTATGGTCTTTGTGTTTTTCTATGCAACATGGAGCCATGTACACCCACTGGCCATCTGTACCTGCTGTTCTCTGTCTCTGGACCCTGCTGGTCCATACAGGTACAATGTATCAACCAACCCTGCACTCGTCTGTGCTAGCCAAGCCAACATTATTATCTGGCAATTACACTTGTACATACAAACACATGCATGCTCTACTTTTTTTTTTTTTGGTGAGCTTTCATGTCAGATATTATTATTCTAAAAAGCTGTTTTTTTAATAGTTTGACTATATTTCACACATCTCACAAATCCAACTCTCAATTTTCACTTTGTACATAAAGCTTAGGTGGTATTTACTTTGGGTCAGGTGTCATATTTAGGGTTGTGCCAGAGGTTGACAGTGGCTCTTGTTCAATTAAACAGTATGATTAACCTGCCTTATACCTCACAGCGTAGCTACAGTACTAAAGATGCCTCTAGACATGTTTGTATTATATATATATATATATATATATCTAGTAGGATCTGATGGAAAACGATAGCTCTACGCACATGTTCTCATTTGCATTTCACAATTAAATGACAGGTTCACAATTTTTCAAGTCTGTCTTAAAACAACAGTGAGGTGCCCATATGAACACTGGCAGGTTTTTCTTGCTGTAATCATTCCTCCTGTTCATACTCACCATTAAGATATCTCTTCATTATGTGCTCTCAATGTAAGTGATGGGAAACATAATTCATAGTCTTCCTTCTGTGCAAAAATGTATTCAAATTTTTATTTGAAGCTCATATGAGGCTTCCGCAGCCCAAATCAGTCATATCAAGTAAAAGTTTTCAAAGTTACAGTCTACCAAAGTCTCTGTTTTTTATAACAATCATTCCACTGCAGCAGAACAGGAACACACAAAGAGGGAATATTATACCAAAAAGACTGTATCTGACTAACTCAGACACATTTTTCTGAGGAGTTTGTCATCCATCATTTATATTGTACTGTAAATGCATAAGGAGGGTAATATCTAATGGTCAGAATAACCAGGAGGATTGATCTGTTTCAATGTTCATGTGGGGATGTGGGGACACAATTGAAAAATTGCGAACACACCCAAAATGTTCCTCAGTGTGCCAGTCTCTTAGTTCTCAGGTCTGAGTGCTCTCCTCCCACCCCCTGATCTCTACTGAACTTTATTTGTGCTGAGTACACAGAAAGTATACGCTGATCCACTACAGTTATGTGGTTAGTGTGCGTAATTGAGCATGCGGTGCGTGATGGATGAAGAGACCGAAAAGCGTGAAAGATAGACGACGTAGGAATGGAGTCAGAATGAGAGAAGAGGAGGAGAGGCAGGAAAAACAAAAGAGCAAGGGTGGAGGCAGGAGACATTTTTGATTCCTGCAGCTCTCCAGCTCTAACCTGATTTCTTGCCTACTTTCTCATTCAATTCCCTCAGCTGTGGATGATGCAAAATTCATTTAACGCTTTTCATTCCCAGCTCATTTACAGCAATCAAGCCTGCTTTGTTTTGTCAACTCTCTGCTGAATTCAACACAAATTCATTATGTATGCACATTGCGTATGTGTGTGTGTGTGTGTGTGCATTCCCTGTGAGACACCTTGCATTCATGTCACACTCCTTTATTGCCTTTTGCCCCTTCGTCATTTTATGTAACGCCTTTGTGCGTATCTGCATGCACGAAAATGTGTGAATCGTGAAATGAATTTCACAGCCCCACTGTGTGTTGTACACCGCCATCCTCAGTATTCCCTGACCAAATTATGTAATCATATGCATCAGAGACTCGCAATGAAGGGATGTTAACAGAGTCACATCACAAGAGTGAATACTGGACTTCAAATAAAGACATTACTAAAAAGAAAGTGTCTATCAAACCCAATTGTGCAACTCGCTGCAGTTATCTGGAGGCTGACAGTTAAAAAGTGAAATGCTGGCAAATGTTGATTTCTTTCTCCTATTTTAACACTGTATTTTATCATTTTATATCAGAAAAAATGCTTGGTCAGAGAAAAGCAATGCGCAAGTGCAGTCCCTCTGTGGCTGCCTCATCGCAACCGCCTATTTCTTTATTTCCTTTATTTCCCCCAAGAACCAATTTTTATCAGCAGCCGTGCACTCCATGAGCTTCAAATAGTGAGCACAAAAAAAAGGAAAAAAAGGGAGAGGCAATGGTGTGCAGGCTGTGCTTTTCAAAAACTCTACTCTGTAAAATATTCATCCTCAAACACAAGGCTATTCTGGCAGTTTCTGGAGTACCACTTCTAGCTTTGAATGTGCTTTGCAATAGGAAGAGGAAGAAGAGGATGATGATGAAGAGAGGGTAATAGAAGAGGGAGAGCTTTGATTGAGAGAAAAGGTCAATGTGTGTGACTCCGCTCAGAGATAGAGGGTCACTGATGGGTTAGTGAGTGTCTGCCACTGCCACTGATAACCGCTATAAAACTCTGACGCCAAATACTGTCAAAAAAAGGATTTGAGGACATTTACAGTAGATTACAGGCAGCAGAGACTTATCCCTTAGCTGTCTGCTTGCTTAAGATGCTGTAGTTTGCAAAATAAGTTCCTAGTAAAGCCCCCTCTGTGTTGAGAATCCCATTGATGCTGGCTGGAGGTTAGGGTCGAGCTAAATGTTGGGAAGAGCTGCAAATTTAACCTCCCATATTTCACACAGCGATTCGAGAGTCATTGAAATGTGCATTAAGCTGCCAGCGTGTGTGATTGTTTGCAACCACAAGCTACACTAACTCCAAGGGCTGCAAAAGTCAAGTTCAAACTACTTTGAACTAACATGCAATTCGACAAGTTTAATTCAAATGCAGCCTACTTAAAATGCCTATTTCACTAAAGACATTTTGACATGTGGCACCATTTTAATCACAGGGGCCAGACCGGGGTCAGCTGTTGTTTTAGAGGGGCCAGTTTTATTAACTCTGAACTGAAACTAAGTGCTCATTTTAACAGTGGAGTGATTCAAAAGCAATGTGAGACACATCTAAAGTGACACAAACAACCTACCACACATTAAATGATGCCTTTGCTACATTCTTGTTAAGGAGATAAATTCACACAACAGCTGCAAAGACACATTTAACCATCAGAAAGAATCTAGCAACCAAAGAGACAGAGAGACAGAGAGAGAGAGAGAGACATCTAACAACTTTATTTCATGGAGATGAATTATGTCATTTTGAACGTCCCATTGCATTTGTTGCTCTGTTGCTCAACTTGCTTGCTTGTTAACAGAACACCAATGCTGCTAACCAGTCTGATATCATTAGCAACGCTGACAAACAAGCTAAGTCTGTCGGATGTTTTATTTAAATTAAGTTCATTGTTGTGAGCACGGAGTATGTCTGGCTTCACGGTTCACTTCAGAGTTTAGTTTCCAACAACTTCCATTCACAGTTTCACAGAGACATTCTGACAGTTTGATCATGAATTATTTTTTAACCAAAAGGTGTCAACTTCAACTTCCTTCCTTACGATTAGCTGTCAGTTAGCCTGCTATATCGTGTTTGACCACATGCATGGGTTGACAACAAGTAGCTGTTACAACTCAGAGAGCCGCTGTTTCACACATTTGAAAAGACTGAAAAATGGAGGAAGATATGCTGCCTCCCTCCCTCGCCACAGATCAAGAACGGCACAATGCTTCAGTTTCATGCTGGCTTTAATTTTACCCCATGTGATTATTACTTTGTATTATGAATAAGTGACACTCATAGTAACAGCAGAAACTAGTGCAGGAGTGAGGAGCTCACTCTTGTAGTACAAATGATTACTATTTTAATGCTTTGCAGTACCTCTTTGAAACATGCAGCTCAGTCAACTAATGAAGACTGTGGGGTTCCATGAAGTTGGAAGAATCTCAATGATCAAAAATCTGAGTTATATGGTTACACAGAATATGTCCTGCTGTACTGTGATATGGTTCGGTTTGATATGCACCTTCATCTTCATGGTTACAAAGATAACCGCTTGGTTAAGGTCAGGCAACAACTGCAGTCATGGTTTAAAGAAATTTGACTGTGTGTTGGAAATGGGAAACAAACAGCGGTCTTCTGGGGTGATGTTTCGCTGATCCAAGCATCCACCATCCAACCTTCTCCTTCTGCAAACTTTGTCGCTCTCTAATCATGTCGAATGTCAAAATGACTACGGATGCTAGAGGACTTTGTCATTTGAATGTAAGAAGCGTATGTTGTTTTAGGGCAACTGCTAAAACAACTGATTCTGTCATTTTTCTTGGGACCGACATCTGGGATTGTTGTTGTCAGCCTTCACGGATTCTGCTGACAGCAACAAAACTTCATCCCTGTCATTTTTTTCTGCACTGTTGCCAATCAGGAGACATTTAGGTAGGAAAAAGAGGAGACGGTTTAAAGGCTGAATGGCTACAGAGGTTTGTTATGCAATAGTAAGGTCATACAATCTGCAGTCAGTGGCCCTGGTGTATCAATCTATTGATGAAGAGATTGCAAAAAATCTATCATGAAAATGACCTTAAAACTTTTTTTCCTCACCCCCACCAAAATGAGCAGAAATACATTTTACATTAGGGAAAAAGAGGAAGACCTCAAGGAGAACGGCACCAAGGTTATACATGTTCTCAGCTTATTAAAAGGAAGGTTTGGGACAGCATATTTTGCATAGCCCTCATGCGAGCTACAGGATGTAACAGAGATCTAAAGCTCTGAAATTTACAGAAGCAGTAATAGTGTTTTTGCTCCAGGGCAGAGTTTTATTTGGTAGTCTCATAGGTGTGATTAAATCTCATCATAAACACAACATTTGCAAGCTATTGCATCATCTGTCAACAGATTTCAACTGAAATTTGCAGTCTAAAACTAAACATTGAAAAGTTGGGGAAGCCAGTGAGGTTATAATTCTAATAGTTTTCTTTTCCATTGCTCAAGTCGGATATAGTAGGTGGCTATATTAATACTTGGCCAATTTGATATGAGATTTGATAATACAAGGTCTTTTTGATGTTGTGAGTCACACACCAAAGTGTCCTGGCAGAGTAAGAAACCAAACTCGACAATATTACTGTTTAACAAGACTTATTTGACCAAAAATGAGAAATCAAATCTATCTCCTCTGAAAATATACAAAATACTGTAGCTCTTTCAACATTGGAACAGTGTGAAGGATTTAATGGCATCTAACAGTGAGGTTGCAGATTGTAACCAACTGAATACTTCCCCCTCCCCTTCCAAATGTGTAGAAGAAGCTATGGTAGATGCGAAACTCATGAAATAAAGTTACTCTCTGAAGTCTGTGTTTAGTTTGTCTATTCTGGGCTACTGTAGAAACATGGCAGGCTCAATTGCAGAGGACCCGCTCCCTTTGTAGATATAAAGGACTCATTCTAAAGTACGGAAAACAGAACAATTCTTATTTCCTGGTGATTATACACTAATTAAGACATACTTATACTTATATATAAATATTATATTCAATTCCTGCCAAGTCTGGTCCGGCAGATCCCACTAAATTCTACACACTGCACCTTTAAATGATCTAGTGGATCTCTTGTTCTTCAATAAGTCTCTAATCAAGCTTGGGTTTGACCAATCATCAATGTTCACTTCTGTAAACTCCACACCAATATCAACTAAACCTAGTATCATAATTAAGAGAAACCAACACTGACTCTTGGTTTGAGATGGGATGTGAACATTCAATGTCAAAGTGAGCCACTCTGTATGCCCAACCATCCACCCTGACCTCGTTCCTTGCAGGTTTTGTGGTGCTATAGCAACTTTTTGAAACTTTGGAGTTTGCTCGATAGGACGACCACAGGAGGAAAACATACACGTTTAGATTTGTAATACTGTTCCTTAATTCTTAAAAAGTTAATCAGCCCCTAGAAAAAAAGCTGCATTTTTGGTCACACTGGATAAGCACTTTTGCATGACATGTAAAAGTCAGTGGGAGAGGATTATTAAAAAGAGCTTTTTGGAGATCAGCTGGTACAATTTCGAGCAAATGGCTTTCACTCATTCTGTCACTGATTAATGTTGCAGATTTAATTTTTTTTTTTTTTAGAATACTAATGATTCTAAAATGCAATAAAACACACATACACTACAGTATCTTTTTAGTGGCAATTCACTTCACCCGTGCTGTCGGTTTTATATTAAACAAGGCCAAGTATCATCCTCAAAGGAGCACAGCATCTGTTTTACATCTGCTCCCCTATTACGCCAAATATTTAAAAATTCATAATATCACATGATTCACAATAATACTGACATTTTTATCACTGACTATCTGTCTCAAAGACACGCACAGGCATGTAAAGTTCAATTTTTTTTTTTTCACCATTTGTCTCGCTCACTACATCCACAAGTATAATCATCAGTTCATGTTTTCCTATATCCTCATATCCCTCTGTGTGTGTCAGTGTGTGTGTGTGTATGGAAGTGAGGCTTGTGTGTAGTGTTTGCCTCTGTAATACATTATTCCTGTCTAAATTCTGGCCTCAGGACATACAGTCCGGTGCGGCGTGCAATCTTTAAATAAGCAGACGGAGGTTAGAGAGGCAGATACTTGTCCTGGTTGGGTTCTAATCTCGGTGGGAGTTAACATTAACAGTGTGGCTCTTTCAACACACATCTAATTAGCACTCTAGCAAGTGTCATCTGCTGACATCTTTATGATTTTGGAGTGTGTGTGATAACAGAAATTCAAAATGTCAAGTGAAGGCTGACTGTATACTCTAAAATTCCAATTATCTTGAAAGAGAGAAAAAACTAATGATGGATGGAGTTGATCATGAAGCCATTAAAAAGTGCTGCCTGGAAAGACAATGCCATTACACAACTCATTTATCTAAAATATCTAAATCGTATTATTACCATTTACTTCAAAAAAACCCCCCAAAACAACATTTTTCTGTCTGAAAAGCCTCATTTCATTTCAGATGAGGCTGAACCATGTGAGAACTTAATAAACTCTAAGTCTCTAACTTAATTATGATTATTAATAATTTCCAGTTATTTCCTACTGTGACCATTAAATCATTTAAATAAAGTGTGGCTCTATAAATTCACTGAATGAAGTCTACAAGGGTCACACTGCGTAAACTAATCTGATGTGGTTGTTTTGCAGTGTGCAGCTCCATTTTATTTCAGTTATATTATTTATCCTTGATAAAGTGTTAATGAGGTCTCTTGCCACCTGATTTCAAGATCAGCATGCTTTAATCTGCTATAGTTTGCTCGCAGAGAGGGGATCTGAGTCACTTACGGCAGCAGGTACAGTCATTATACAGAAATCTGTCTCACTGTTACAGGTTATAAAGGTACTCATTAGGGTTGAGGACAGAAGGGCGCTACTGTCATGATAGCTAGTTCAAACCATGCTTAAAATACTAAACTCTATACTGCAGGGCTGATACTGTTGGAACCCTAGGCGAGATTTTAAATCCCTCCCTGCCTCTGCCATGTGTCCAACCTTAAATATTAAACACCCCTTTTTTAACATGACATTCTGGTGGTAAGACTCTTATAATAGCTCAGAAACTTTATCTTGTGGTGGTGGCAGTTGCCTATGTCAGCTATACCAAGAGCCACCCCTGATATACAGTATATACTCTATATAACAAGAAAAAAGAGCAACAATGTAGTGAAGGCTAGACAGGTAATAAAGGAAAAAGTTAAAAAAACATGATCATTTCATGAGGCCGAGAGGTGCTGGAGGTCCCTGCCCTTGTAGTGCTCTTTACTCTTTGTCCCGGGAGGTTTATGTCAGCGTTCGGTGGTTTGGAATGCTGGAGCCCATCGGTTGTGACTGAAAAGGCCATCGGTTCAATCCCCTCGAGGAATTAAATCTTTATGCTTTATTAATAAATGCTAAAGGGTAGCTGTGGCAGCTGAGCTTGACAGAAGAACCGTTCTGTGTGTTCTTGCGAAAATACAGCTCTTGCAATGATACAGCATGTTAGACTGGATGCTACTGTGTGCTTTTATATTATGTTTCCCATTGGTTGATGACAACAAAATGTCAGAATGAAATGAGTGAAATAACTACAGGTTTGTATGAAAAGCTGCTTTCAAAATATATGGAAAAATGAAAAGAAATGTTGAAAATGTAGCAAAACTGCTGTTGAAATGAAGTTGTTGTGCAAGAACCGCAATTTGGCCTTTTTCCCCCACATTTTAATATTTCATAGCAGGAAAGGCAGATGTGTAATGTATGATGTTATTGATGGCTGTAATCCATTTTAATGTTGCAGCCCCAGAAATGTGCGCCCGGTTCGATGATATGGATTACAAGGACACTTAAATTCAACCGAGCCATCATTCTTCTCGTTAGTAACACCTGCACTTTTCCTGCAATGACAAGTCTAAGTCGCATATACTTTTTGTGTGACCATCTTGATCGCCTTTCAACTGCTCCGTTTCAAGAAAAGTGTGGAAATAAGACACGTATACAATACAAATATGGGAGGAAATTCAATTTCTGGCCTCATGTCAACATCCACAGACCCCTGACTGTTTTCCTCCCAGTATCACAACTCTCCTCATCATTTCCACCGCAGCAGGTTGGTTTTGTCACTCAGAGGGTGTGAGCGGGGTTTAAACATGTGAAAACGTGACGTCAATACAGTATGTCAGGAAGACCAGGCACGGTCAGCATATTGCTGTACAATTTGTAGACAGATGACGGGCAGTGATTCATCTGTTATACTTATACAGTATGTTAGCCAGTGACGAGAGACAACTAAAAAAAAACAAAAAATGTTTATTACAAAATTGTGCTGAGAAGATTTTGTTTCCAGGAGAGATCTAACTTGTAATGTTACAACTACACAGCTGCCATTATTGTGTGTCACTGATTTAATCAATTTCACAGTTCACAGGAATCTGTCAAGTAAATCATGTTTTTCATAACTTTGGCCAGGAGGTTGTTTGATAATGAAATCCTCTCTTCTCCACAATCTGTCCCTTTGTGCCAAGGACAAGACAAAATACATACTGTATATTCAACTCACACTCACAGTAGAGACACATTATAATCCTTACACACACATACTGCTTCGGGGTTATGGCATTGCCTTGTATAAGATAACAGTATATGTGTTTGTGATGTTATTTCCATGGGCTGTATTTACTTTTAAACATATAATGTGGTTGCATATTTACTGATAATATGGAAGAAAATTGAAGTGCAGCACAAATCTTTAAATTAGCTTTTTTAAATTACAATGTAAACAAAACATTTTAATCCTTTAAACTAAACTGGGACAAAAGCTTCAATTTAAAGAATCTGTCAGAGTTTTTTATTTTCTTATTTTTTTTATGCTTCCTAACTTATAATGTTATAAAAGTTTTCCTTAAAGCCTTGTACTGTAAAATACATTTGCAGAGCTGAATGAGCTGGTCTTCACAGCCATACTTGTCATAACAACAGCCTTTCAATGGTTAGTAATAGTGACTGCCCACCCATAAAAACACTTAAATTGACACATGCTGTGAGTGTGTATGTGAGATAGAGAGACAGATTGTGCTGCTGAGGGAGGTCAACAGGAGGGAGAGGAAGAATAGTTGACAGACATACAGAGGAAAAAAACAACCCATCGATTTTT
The DNA here is from genome assembly GCF_963691925.1 of Scomber scombrus. Classification (NCBI taxonomy): domain Eukaryota; kingdom Metazoa; phylum Chordata; class Actinopteri; order Scombriformes; family Scombridae; genus Scomber; species Scomber scombrus. The sequence goes on along the minus strand of NC_084971.1, from coordinate 8,393,518 downwards.
TTTTTCTAAACGCCAATATTGCACACAACTAATTGAGCGAGTGATTGACAGAGCCACGGTTTTAATATATGTGCTGCTCATTCTGTTCTCATCACACCAGCCTTATCTTTGGTCCTTATGGGGGAGAACATTGTCAAACTCTCCCGACTTACTGTATGAGAGTTCAAATGGCCATATTAGAAATAATAACTGACAAATAATTTGTTCTTTAAATAAAGTATTTCTATCTTAAAGGTAACAGAAATGTCCATTTACAGCCTGCTTTACATTATATCTGAACATAATTAATATTGCTGGTTTGAATACTAATAACTACGCATTTGTTCATTTATAAGCAAATGTACTCTAACCCTGCCTGTTAATGTTTAACTGAACGTACTAAAATATATATCGCTGTAGACATAAATGGCCCAAAAACACACAAACAAAACAGACATGTGATGTGATGCATAAACACACACACACACACACAGCCATCCCGTGCCCAGTGGTAGTTGTTTTCTTATCTCTCGCCATGCCTCTTGTTTATTTAGTCATTATAAGGTTCCCCTGTGGGTAACTTTCACTCGTCTGTATTGCTGTTTTCTGATTGTTTACACTGATGCTCGTTATTGCTGTTTTTGTCAAATAGACAAGGCGAACGCTGCTGCATGTGCCTCCCTCTTGTTGACTCGTTTGCCATGCTGTCTACTCATTCTGTTAAGCTGTTGTGTTGCAGGAGCGGGCGAGCGAGCGCTCTCACAGTAATGACCCACTGAACCGAGACTCAAACAAAACTCATCGTTTGTTTTTCTTGTTTGGACTGTTAAGCACCGGCGTCCTCCCTGACTTCAGTGATGATGATAGCTAATTTATTTCCAATACATTTTCCTGCATTTATACATTTTGTCATTAAAACATAATTAAGATGAGAGTAGACTGGAAACTGGGATGTTTCTTTTTATGCTGATGGGATGATAGGATACATTGGATTAAGATCCTTGTGCTAAATCACCTCTAAACATAACAAATCCCACTTTAACTCCTTCTATTAGTCACATGTGAAAACAGTTTAGTTCATACAAATAGTGTATCAGCTGTGAGGGAAAAAGGGAGAGAAAACGCTGACCTGTAAAAATGTGAATGTTCTCTTCAGCTTACTTTTAAAGCTGAGGGATTGCAGAATATTTTGGTGTCATTTAAATCCATTTGAACCTTATTTTCACTGATACCAGTAAATATTTCTTTTCAATGCACTCTTACAAATATGAACAGCATTATATGGCTAATTGGTTAATGTCATTTGAGGTTAACAAGTACATTGTTTTGACCACTGCCTATTCTGCAATGATTCCTTTACTTGTGTGCATGGGCAGCATTTGGCTTGTGGTCTCTGCTGCCTACGATAGCTGTAAGTTTCCTTTCGTGTGGTCCAAGCTCATGAGTCACACACTCACACTCACACACACACACACACACACACACACACACACACACACACACACACACACACACACACACACACACACACACACACACACACACACACACACAGATGCCCTGACTATCTCAATTTGCAAAACAGCCTGTTTATCACAACACAGCATGACCAAATGTGTTGTGACAGACTCTGAAGGCACTGTGCAAATACCTATTGGGAGATGAGTGCTGTAGCACGACATCTTAAAATTGCTGCATGCTTGCTGTTGGTTTCATATGTGAGTCTTTATTACTGATTATTTATGATAGCTCATTTTTTTCTCTGTAATGATCATGATGATATGACTTATCATTGTCACTGGTACTGTATAAAGTCATTTAAAGTCATTCATCTGTGCAGGACTGTTGCCGTAGTCCAAGTTATGTCAAAATATGGTGTTTACAAAATTGGTTGATAATGTGGATAAAGGCATAAATAACCAATATGGACTACAGATTTGTTTTAAGCCAGAAATAATGTGGCCAATATGTAAAGTTGGCTTTCTGTAGCTCTAACTCTGACTGACAAGAGTAATGTCTCTTTTTTCCAGAGTTTGAAAAATATCCATCAAATTGCACTCATCAACCATTTAGGATCTAGCTGGGTCCCTCCCATCTTTTTTCATCACAATCAGCAACTTTGTTGATGTACCGCCACCAAACAGCTTCAAGAGCCAAATTTCTGTGAAAGAGGCGACATATGGGCAGCTGAAATTTGCTGACCCTCACAAAAATGACCTGAAGACAAATCAAAAAAGGGTTGGCATGTAATTAACGACAGCTAAATTATCTTGGGATGAATAAATACATGTTTTATTCATTGCCATATGGGTTGAGAATGATTGCCTAAAACATAAAGTTGTGTGTTATTGTATCACGATCTGACTCATCAGTGCGGATGTGTTTGGTGAAGCCTGGGGGGGAAACATGAAAATGATCCACTACATTTGCTAGCTCATGGTCTCTGATGGCTCCAAACAGTTTGAAAGCAGGAGGAGAAAACCTATAAAAACAACAGAGAGGGTATTTATTGAGCAGCTGTAATGTGTCATCTTTAAAAGCAACAGTGGATTTGCCAGCTTGGTTAACAGCAGGAAGAGACTGATGGTTTGGATGTGTGGCATCAACAGGGTTTTGGAGCTTTGCTTTGTGTTCATTGCTCGAAGCAGTATGGGTGCATGCTGTAATAAAGGTGTGTGTGTGTGAGGAGAACAATACCTTTACACCACCTGCACAGTGAGCCGTGAGTAGAACATGGAGCTGCTAATCTTAATTAGCAGCTCCATGTTTTGCCATAATTGAAATATAATCCAACTTTGGTAAAAGTTAACTTTGTGTGTATTACCTCCTAATGATGCTGTAAAGCTGCCCACTCATACTGTTTCCAGACTTTAATCTGTTAGCCCCCCTTCTCAGTCTGTCCTCCTGTAATTTCCATCAGCCCAGACATTGCAGACATTTATCCACAGGCACCCTTTCCATATGGGTCTTTTAAAGCCTGGTTATGGTGCACGGTGTGTGAAAGCAAGATTTTCTGTTGAACATTGTTGCATAAACTTTACACAGGAGACAATAAAGCAGAATAACACTACAGGCAATGCTTTGTTGACATTTATGGCTGCTGACTTTGCAGTTTTACACTCTTGAAGATAATCATTAAGATGTTCTTAAAGTGTTTCACTGGCTAACCGCAGACTCTCATTCTGACATTTAGATGAGAAGCACAAATGTTCACAATGCTAAAACTCTTCTGTCAATCTGTCCTCAAACTGCTCTACTATTGGCTTCGTATGCAGGTATGCATTTCCAAATCAGGAAGAAAGCAACAAATGTGACTAAAAATATCCAAATCACAGTCAATCAACACTCTTTGATGCGTGAGTATACATTTGGGATAAGGTAGCAGCCTGTGATGACACTATGATGTACTGTAAAGTGTATTTTTAACCCAACCGCTGCCTTTCTAATCACAGGTGGCCTTTTGCACACAACCATTTTCGCTAAAACAGCCGTGGGTGATAAAGGAGACTAATTACTGGGGCAGTTGAGGGAGGCCACAGGCTGACAGCAAGGTCAAAAAGGTTCCTAGCAAGATTGGCAGGTGGAGCCATTAGGTCAGCCAAACACAACTGCAAAAGCTCTCCAAACTATCAACGCCTCTTGCCTGTCGACACAAATTTGTAACACAGGTGTAAATTAAAGATGGATTGGACTGGTTGTGGACCTTACAGAGTTCTGTTGCACAAAAATGGCATCAAATGCAAACATTGTAAATCAAAGATACTGGTCAATCTCCGCCAGACAAATAGGCAATATTAATTCCATCTCCTTGATTATATGTAATGATACATGTCTTAACTGCACTGTTTGTACTGTTCTGTTTCTTGATATACAGATTAGATAAGGCACTGTTTAGACAAAAAGCCAAACACCCCTTCAGCTGTCAACAAGGACTCGGAATTAAATGGTAGGGCCCATCAAACCAAACATTTATCATTGTCTTTATTGTAAAGACTCACGAGTGCGTTCAGATCTGATGTCTGCATTGGTGGGAACACATTTATCAGTGCCTGGCAGAACCCTTTCAGTTCTCTGATCTTAGATTGGTAATACTTAAGCACATAAATTCCTAGTCAGGAAAATACTGAGGTCATAGTAAGAAGAATGTTGACTGTTGAGATGTCTTTGTTCCTGATAGGCACTTGAAGAAGTCCTTGTCTGCAGAATGTGAACATACTGTAGGTCGTTAAACAACATAGGACTTTACACATAGAAACCTATGTTGTTTTTCTTCAAGGACAGCTTCTTAGTTGTACCAAGTGGATGACAGATTATGTTCACACAAGTCAGCAAAGTACACTGTGTACGGTATGCGGTACATGGATGCATTCATAGACATCTACGCTTGTCTAGAATAATCTAAATGAAACACATGCAGGGTCCCTTTGTTTGACTAGCACTGAACAGAAGAAGAAACATCCAACATAGCTGCCAAGTCGTCACAATAGGGAACTGTTAGCATACATTTTATTATGAAGTGTGCCAGGCCTTTCTTAATTTCAGACATTCTGTGATTTGTGCACCCAGGAACCTGAACCTGAATCTGTTCAATATTTCAGCAGCTCTGTTGCTGTTCTGTTTCTTTATCCAGAAGTCTACCACAGTTTTTTTCTGACACTGAAGGGCAGGTGGTTGTCAAAAAACCAAGCTACAAATCGCTCGACAGTACCTCCTCTCTGCAAGATGACTAATCGCTGACAGATATCAGTGTGTGATTGATTGGTGAGTCAGACATCCAGTTATAGAGTGTATTGCTATGGAGTTAAATTCAGAGATTGTGGTTGAGCTGAAATCAGTGAGTGTCCTGACCTATACCATGTAGGTGTGTTTGGAGCCCATGTGTCATAGTAAGAACGAGGGATTTTCTGTTTTTCGGTTAGAACATCAGGAAAGCAGAGAGATAAAGTGTGGGAGGAATGTTATACTTGATTTAATTTACTTAAATTGGCAATATACAACTGTAGTAGAGTTTTTAACAAACTATGGAGTTTTGGGTAAGAGGCAGTTGCAAAGTTTACCCCTTTCCCTATAAAAAATGTTTTCCATTAAGTTCTGTGCAAACCTATTCAATTTTTTAACATTTCCTGCTGAAAAACAAACTAAACAAGAAGGAAAAGTAGGAGGAAAAACAGACCTTAATCCCTGTTCAGCTCTGCTGGTGGAAATAATAATAAAACCCCAGCAAAAAAGGGGCACTGAAGGGAACTGAGATTTAGTTTATGACCAAAATACTCAGCAAATACTGAAAGTTTGTGATGTTTTTGGTTGAGCAGGACCTAAACCAAAACACTCCAGATGATGTTGGTATAAAGGACTAAAGTCTAAAGGAAATAATACTGTTCTAGCTACCTTTATTCCTCTAAATGATAACAACTAGATGATATGATATTCAGCTCCATATTTGCTTTTGACACTTTTGCAATTCCTACTTAAGTTGTTTAGTTACAGTTGAGAAAAATACTGTCACATTTTTTTCCAGAGCCCAAGGTGACGCCAATTCCATTGACAATTATGTAAAACTGAGAGAAGTGGTAAATCTTTACATTGGCTAAAATAAGCGAAATGGGTAATAAATCATCCCAATTGCTGTTAATTATTTTTCTGTTGATGAGCTTAACTTGATTAATCGACTAACTTTTTCAGCGCCAACTGAAATTAATCTACTCACATGTCATGCTCACACGCCTACAGACCTTTTGTTCATGTTGTTTTAGTCTGTTTGCTTCTCTCCGCATTCATCTGTCCTCTCTGACCAGCATGAACTCTCTGAGCTGTGCTTACTGTGGGAAAATTCTGCTGTGTTGGCGAGGAGCAGAAAGTTCAACGAAATGCTTCTTCTGAATCCCCTCCAAACTCATTTATGCTGAGTACACTGGCAGCAGGAGCTCACGCACACACACACAAACAAACACATAGCGAGAAACCCTATGACAGGTGATCCCTCACGACGGAGGAGAGGGTGTTTTTTTCTCTCTCGAATGGACAGATCCATCACGAGCTGGAGAGTGAAGAAAGTGTCAGAAAGAGGGAGGGCTGAGAACAGATGCAACGCTTGGGAAGCTGCCGTGGAGGTAATCATGAGAGCTTAGCCGGGGCAGAGAGGTTGTTAGAGATCAGAGCCCAAAAATGATTACCACTCACATCATTAACCGTACTCTTTACAGAGCCTGTGATTTGGTGATTCAGTGTAATTACTCTGCATAGCTTTAGTTTTATATTCTTAAATCACCTAGTCTTTTTTGTTATGTTACTGGTCCATTGCTTATCTGGGTTCACAAAGGCACCGCTTTGACTGTGGCGCTATTGGCAGAGTGAACTAATTAAGAGTGAAATCAAAGTGTTTTCACTCCATTTGTGTGTTTCTGTGTGTGGTCCATGAGTTGTGACAAATTGCTACTCCCCTCAAGTGAGGCGACCTCTTTCTTTTTTTCTTTTTTTTTTTACCAAAAAACATATACAGTATTTGTAGAAATCTTTAATACATTTCTTTAGGGGATGGGATGAAATCCATTAATGAACAATTAAAAAGGAGTGCATGTGTTTGAATCAGCTTAATCAATACTGCAGCTATTAATTATACCAGCAGCCTCATGTGCAAATTGTTTGAGAAACCCTGAAGTGGAAAGCATCTCCCCTGAATTCCAAGAATAAATGAGGTCTGTAATGCAGGGAAATTACATAGCCAATTACACATCCATGACCCACAGTGCTGTATACAGTGTTGCACACTGTAATGTAGAGAAGAGGTATTCAACTAAAGCTCATGTGCCAGTGAACATCTGCCCTGCTGATCTATCCATGAGTAAGGTACAAAGCTCTCCCAGCAACAGATTCATTACTTGCATTACATAAATACAATATGCACAGTTGTTAAACACTCACAGTATCACACTCACGCTGTTGTATTCACCAGTTAACATTTAAATGTCATTGTCAGTGGCCAGCATTACTGTTCCTCCAAAGAGTCACACTCTTTTAACCCGCCACTGCTTGAAAGTTACAATTATACATTTAATTAATATTCTTCACAGTGGTGTTATAACTCTGAGTCAAGCGCAGGGCTAAGTTGTAGATCAGCTCTTGACAAACAAGCACACACATACACAGCAGACACTATGTTCATGAATTTGTGATTTAAGTGTGATTAAATCACAATACCCACTCTTCCTGTCCCCTCCACAGTCTGTCCTGTTAAAATGGCGCCACACGAGGGAAGGTCTTGCTCTATCAGTCTCTGTCTAACCCTACCTAAATAACAATAAAATGTGTTCTAGTGTTTTAATATTCCATCCCAAATTGAACCATACCTTGAAACATGTCTGTAACTGAGGTTTAAAAAAAACAAAAAACATTATTATAACATTCCAATTGTGAACCAGTGTAACATCATGAAAAACTATCAAAAATATCCAAAGAAAATACACTCTAATATATTCCTGCAGTATAATCTACTTTAAATATATCCATTCATAAGCATTCATATTTTTGCCAAACACTGCATCAGTTGCAGTTCTCCCACAGGACAAACCAACACAGACACATTGCTTTGTTGAGTCCAAGCCTCTCTATCCTAGCTCATTCATTGGCTATGAACCTGTGTCCAGCTCATTGCTTGTTCTGAATTAATATTATAATTTAATAACTTTGCCTTGCCTCATTACTCAGACAAACTCAAACAACCCTGCTGTCTCCAGATGGCTCTCTAGAGAGTTCATCAACTGAAAGACCGTCATACATGTCAGCTTCCAAGATGACAGATATTGGTTAGAATCAGATATTAATGTAATGAAACCGTGCTGGCATTATTTCTTTAATTTGGTTATATGACTCTATTCATGCTGTTTTTGCTATGTCTTAGTATTCATTTTTGCTTCCAAGTGTCTGCTTTGAATTATGTATAGAAGACCCAAAGGACAAAGCCTGTAATTGTTTGTTTGTTCGGAAGTTATGTAGAAGTTTCTTTTCTCTACGGGAGAGAAAATGTCAAACCCCATTTCTATTCATTATGGTAAAAGTCAGACATGTATAACTACACTTAATTACCGCAGCTAGAGAGGAGAAAAAAAGGTATGCATGTTTTGCTAATGCTGAACAAACTTCAAAAGAGATTCAAAAACAAATCATACTGTAACCTTTTCACCTAACATCTCTCCTTAGTCCCACTTCGAGCTCTTAATGAGAAAAGGAGAACGTCCACAGAAAGACATAAAAAAACCTATTCCATTTGCATCTTATTGATAAACAGCAGTAACACAAAAATAATACTAATTATTTATAATAACTGTCAATACTGATCTAGTTACTAAGCTCTTCAAGACAGTGCCCTTAAAAATGACATAAAAATCAATACTGACTGGCCTGTCTGATGTTATTTGCAGTATCGCAATCAAACCTCAGGTAACCCACTTTTTCATTAGCAGAATGCTCTATTCTCCCTATTAACCTGCTTAATGACAGTCATCCTTATGACTGTAGACATCACAATATCAGGAACAATTGAATTATAAGAGGTTATTGCTTAAAATCTGAAATTGATTGATTGTTTGTCTTCAAAATGTCTATAGTATCAAACTGATTATCAGATGCTGTTTCTCAAATTGCGTACTTCTGTACTTACACTTAATATTGTGAGTGCATTGTGCGTTCTCACTAAAAAGTATGAAAAAATGCAGTGCACTATGAATACCCAGATGGTGCACTCAAAACGGTCAAAAGGTTGAGTGTAGAACTATCGACCTCAACAGTCGCCATCTTGGCTATGCAATGAAAGGGGATGGACCACTGTTCAAACTGGAAATGGCGGCCGAGGACATTGTAACTACAGTCAACATTGTCGCATTATACAAATGTATTATACATATGTTTGTTGGACTAAGCACAACTATGCTGTTGTCATATATAAGCCATCACTCGGTTTCTTGGGTTAAATTAACAGTCTGTAATGATTTGGCACCGTGAACACAAATGCTAATGCTAGTTTGCTAAAGTTAGCTTGCTCGGTAGCTAATCGTCATTTCCAGTAAGTGTGCAACGGCTTTGTTTAATTTTTACATACTTCATAATTACTTAGTAGGCTATACACAGTGTACTACACAGAAGTGTACTTATAGAAGTATGTGATTTGAGACACGGCAAGAGAGATTAATGATAAATGTACATAATAACTGAATGCAGCATGAGGTAAGACAAAAAGATGGGCACATACACACAACCTTTTCTGGACCTTTTACAACTCCTCAGATTGTTCATTCAATTAATCTTATTGTTTGGGGAGAAAGTGTAGAAGTCATTTCTTAATGATGATGGTGCACCTTCCTGCCCTGACACACACACACACACACACACACAGTGCCTCCGTCTGTCTGCCCCTCACACACACACACACACACACACACACACACACACACACACACACACACACACACACATGCCTGTCACAGTAGGATGACGCAATTAACTTCGTCTAGAGGAAGAGACGGTACATTTTAGGCAGGTCAGAGGTTATTGTGGAAGAAAAAGAAGGGACTAAGAATGATTTAACAAAGCTCACTCTCTGAATGATAAACAGCTTCCATGACTAGGCAGGGTGGGAAGTCAAATAGAAAATAACTTGTCAAAACCATCTGACTGTTCATTTAGGGGTTTATGAAAAGTGGGATGGTCTGCACAGACTCCGGGAACAAATTTATTAGACTTTTCCTGTTTTATTTTACATGTTTTCCCTGCAGAGGGGCGTGCATGTCATTAGCAGTTTATCATCTGAGGTGCAGCTTGGGAGGAATCAGTGAGGAGGATCAGACAAATAACAATCCAAGCATATCTACATTTTGATTTTTTTTTTTGGAGGGGGTGTGTGTGTGTGTGTGTGTGTGTGTGTGTGTGTGGGGGGGGGGGGGCTGTTCTGATATTAGACTAATCCCATCACTGAGCTGTGCTTTTCAAGCCCTGCTTCACTTGCTGAATGTGTCTGGAGAATGGTTCCAGTCACTGGCTGCAGAATTAGCTGCTGCTTTAGAAAGTCTGTGAGACTGGAGGCACAGACAGAAGAGAGGTGGAGAACAAATTTGTTTTAATATATGCAAATCAGAATCAGAAATCAGAATTAGAAGCAGGTTTATTGTAGAGTAGGTATTAATATACAAGGAATTTGCTTTGGTCTGATGATGCGTAACAATAACAGTAAAAATTATTATTATATAATAATATTATATTATATATAATTATTGGACAGTTGGTGGCAGAGAGGATGACAGGAAACAAGGGGAGAGAGAGAAATGGGTATGACATGCAACAAAGGTCTCTTGTTGTTGTGGGTATATGGCATGAGCTGTAACCACTCGGCTACAAAGGTGCCCCGGATTCGTCTCATTTAAAAAATAACAAGGACTGTGCAGTTTTGTGCCAAAATATGCAAAATATTGTCACGAAATGTGCAAAAGTTCACAGTTTAAAATATAAGGATATCTTCAAAACAGAATATGTGCAAGATGTACATTAATGTAACACATAAACCAGATGTGGATACGCGCGTTAATGTATGTGTGGTGTCAGTTAGTGGCAGCGGGGGTCTCTGGCCTTGTTGATGAGCCTAGCTCCAGTTGGGAAGAAACTGTTCTTGTGCTGTGAGGTCTTGGCCCTAATGGACTGCAGCCTCAGTCTGGACAATGGTGGTTCAATTTGTGTGCAGGTTGGGAGGGGTTGGCCATGGTCTTTCTTTCCCGCATAAGGGACCTGGAGGTGTACAGGTCCTGGAGGGATGGCAGATTGCAGCAATAACCTTCTCAGCACAGTGGATGAGTGGAAGCACGTTGAACTTCTTTACCAGCTGCATGAAGTGCATCCTCTACTGAGCCTTCTTGGAGAGGAGCTGGGTGATGATGGTTCCCAGGAAGCAGAAGCACTCCACAGTGTTGACTAATGAAGTCACACAGGGTGATGGGGATGGGCGGGGCTGCGTTGTTTCTGAAGACTGCAACCTTCTCCACTGCTCCAAGTTGTTTTGTGGTGTCATCTGCAAACTTGAGGAGCTTGATGGACTGATGATTGGAGGTGCAGCTGTTTGTATACAGGGAGTACAGTAGAGGGGAAAGACAGATGCTCCACCTGCAGGTAAAGTCAGACACCTACAGCTGGAAGAGCTTGTCCTGTAGTGCATTGCGGAGGACAACATGATTAGCAGTGTCGATTGTAGTGAACTAAAGTCTCTTTACAGGCATTTAATCAGCTGACAGTATTTAGGGAGTTCATGACTGAGATTCCCTTTGTTAAAGTCACTGAGGACAATAACAAAAGAGTCTGGGTTTGTATGCTCCACACACAGTATCTTTTTGGCAAGCATGCACCTCCTGCAAATGAGCCTATGGTGACACGTAAACACGACCAGAATAAATGAAGCGAACTCCAGGGGGGGGGGGGGGGAAGAATTTACAGTTGATGAAAAAGTTTCCAGAAAAGGTAAACAATGCTGCAGTATCACTGTCACATTTTTACACCAATCACTGTTAGTATATAAACAAATATGACCGCATTTTGTTTTGCCAGAGAGCTCAGTGTGTCACAATCTGCTCTGAACAGCTGGAATTCTGCCAGCTGCGGTGCAGTGTCCAGTATCGATCCACACAGTCAAGTTTCCATAAAGCACAAAACAGAAGATTTAGAAAAGACTGAAGTTCATCCAGTTTGTTGCACAGTGATTGTGCATTAGAGAGAAATATTCGTGGTAATGGACTGTGTAGTCTGCATCTATGGAGATGCATATATGCGTGGGCGTCTTTCTCTTTCCACCTGCACCTTTATCATGTCCAGTTACTCAGTAGACCTGTGTTTGGTAACCCACAGTCAAATAAGATGTTATAAACCTCTTCTAAATATTTATGTAAAAGCTTTTAAATGTTAAAATCCACATCTCATACCTGTTCAATGTTTAAAATGACCGTAAAGCTTAGAAACTAAGAGATAACTGAGCTAATACAGCTTTATATCTTTTAACAGTACAACATACTTAAAACGTTAGAGATCTAGTTGAGCCACAGAGACTTCAATGATCAAATTAAATCATTCAGAAAGCGATTCATTCCTCTGTTGGAGAATTAGCTTACTAATTGGTTTCACATATTCAAAAAGATCCATTTAAGCCACAATCCAATGTCACATCAGGCACAACTGTTGTGAGGTACGTTATTGATCTCACCTCTCAACAGACCAAGAAGAATCGAAGGGTCAGTGGAGGACAGAGAGATCGAACAGAGAGAGTGAGAGAGGATGGGGAAAAAGAAATTCTGTAATTGGTTTGTAATCAGGGCACTGAATGTTAATTTTAAAAAAAGGTTATTGGAGCTCCTATATTAAAAAAAGAGGGAGGGAAAAATGGAGGAAGGGAGTATGAGTATAAAGAAAGAGAGAGAAGGTGGAAGGGAAGGAGAAGGGGTCGTAACTGAGTAGAGGCAGAGATTAAGAAGCGATGACGAGAGATGCTGCAGACCATCATGATGAAGGAGAGAGACGGAGGGATCAGGAGGTACGATGGAAAGGTGTGAGGAAACAGGGGAGACATGAGGGAGAGGGGCCCAGAGGCAGTTGGCTTCTTACAGAGTGAAAACTTACACAAAGTTTTCCTCCCTCTTGTTCCAAGTGTCTGTCTAAATTTAGAAGAAAAGTTTCAAACACAGCAGTACTGTAGCTACAGCTTGCTGAACTATATTGTACTGTGCCAACAATCTGTGCAGTCAGTTTGACTCATGGGTATATAAAAACTGACACAGTGTTGGCTGATAATTCAGTATAATTGTTTATCGTTGCTTAATACAATGTCATCCAGAAATTACTTTGTGGTGATCTCATGGCTCAGAGTTCTCATGTTTAAATAAATGTTTTGAAAATAAAGTTAAATTTACCAAAACCTGTCACAGTTTGATATATACATGAATCTAAAAATTATAATGTTAAAAAAGAATTTGAATCAGAGGGAAAAACAATAACTATAACTTTCCGCTATGAGATTTAGCATAAAAAGAATATCTCCAGCAGCTCCTGTTTTTTAAAACTATTTTCATTGGAAACATGTAAAATACATTTTGAACGTTGAGTCTCATTTTTGTCAATGGAGGTTTAACAAGACTATAACTTTGTTAAGGGGGGCAAATGAAATAATCTGACTTGACATAGAAATGGGCTCTTACTTTTTCTTTTTCTTTAGGTAACTCAATAAATACATAATCCCAAAAGTGAGATCAGTTGCGGGATATAACTAAAAGGGAAGACATATGAAATAGACTGTATCACATCTGATATCAACTTCAAGCACAACATTTTTCCAGTAAAAGTCAACCTTGGGCAGTCCCAAAACGTATAGAACATGTCTGTATCAGAGTTGTGTAGGCTGTTTGATGCTGATCCAAGATAACCTTCAGAAAAGTTTAAAAAAGAGGGCAACACTGTCTCGGCTGCGTTCTCCCTAGGTTAAAGACTTTGTTGAACACTACTGAAATGTTCTGACCTTTTCTCAAGCCTTTAAATCACATGCCCTAGATTTTACTGCTTCCCTTGGATACAGACTTCTGACATCTCTGTTGGAGAGGATAAGATGTATAAAGTCTGGAACAAGTCTTCATAGGAATATCTGTAAACTGTTGGTGGACTTTAAGGAAACCTGGTTCTGCCACCAGTGAATCCTTCAATTCAAAGAGCTTTATTCATCCACGGTGAGGCGCTTAAAAAGTATGCAACACACACACACACACACACACACACACACACACACACACACACACACACACACACACACACACACACACACACACACACACACACACACAATAAAGAATAATACCATTTCCAAAAGTCTGATTAAAGAAGTTTTTGTACTTCAATGTTTCAAAACTACGCTTAATTTATGTTACATTGGCAGTTTTCACATACTTTCATTATCAGATGCACCTCTTTGCTACTAATCCATAACCTTTCTATGATGGTAGTTTCCTTCTATCATGCAATGCTTTTACAATTGCATTAATATATCAGTGGAACTGGCTGGTATGCATGAAACTACTACTTTTTTGGTGCAATTAATGCTGCAAGCCTCGCAAATATTAGCTGGGGTACTAAAATAAAGAAATAACAAAATACAATACTTTTTCCTTCACTTGGATGTTTGAGCTTCACTGAGTTTTCAAATCTGCTGAGAGGTGGAAAGTTTTCTCAATGCACCATGAATCTGAGTTTGTAACTATGAGTATGATTTGTAATATGGCTACTAGTGTGGAGCCGATTCCAGTAATCAACTGACAAGTGTGAAACCTGAATCCTCCAGAGAACAAACACTGAAAATGAACTTTGCAGAGATGTAGGAGACATCTTGTCTCTAGTAGTTATACTTCCAAAATGAAATATATTTGCATTTTCATAAATTCTGTAATTCTTAATGAGGATTTAAAATTTTAAGGATTTTAACAAGATGTTTTTCAGATATTTTAACACATGGGGTTGGAGGGAAGCCTTACATTTCAGTTTATACCCCAATACTCTACTAAGAAGACCATCAATACTGGAAATATGACTGTGCAGGTTTTCCCAGACATTATCCACAAACAAAAGCAAGATTAAGAATTTAATATCTTTAATATAACTGTGTTGGAAGAGGACCTTGACCATAAATTCTCAGAAGCAGAGTGGGATAAAGGCATTTCTAAGATCCATGCATCCTCTGTTTGTGCCCGTCTTGGTCTCATTCACTTAAAGCTTGTCCAGGGTCTAGTGGACTAAGATAAGGCTCGCTAGTTTTAACCCTGACATAAGCCCTACCTGCGACAGATGCCATCAGACCGACGCAACACTTATTCCTATGTTCCGGACCTGTCCTTCTTTAACTCAGTTTTGAAGGCCTATCTTCAATACCTTCTCCTCTGTTTCAAATAAATGCATTGATCCTTGTCCTCTCGTAGCGCTGTTTGGTATTGTGCCTGAGGGCTCTTCAATACCCCCCAAACTAGGTAATGCTTTGGCTTTTTCAACGCTATTAGCTAGGCCTCTCATTCAACAGAACTGGAAACAACAGTACCCCCTCACCTTTATTCAGTGGGTGAGAGACCTAATGAGCCTTTTGCACCTGGAGAAAATTAGATATGCAAGAAAGAACGACATGGAAAAGTTTGATAAAATTTGGAAACCCTTTTGGTATTATTTCATCTCTTTGAGACCCAACGAGTTCTCCTCCCTAACATAAAACTATAATGGTTACATGGATTCATAAAAATGTTGGCTTTGAGATAATCTACATGTTTTTGGTTTGTAGGTATGTTTGCTTGTCTCTTGTAGTTGTCTTAACTTTGGTGTTTTTCTTGATGCAGTAGGTTTTTTTTTTTTTTTTTTCTGTGTGTCTTTTATTTGTATCAT
Source organism: Scomber scombrus (assembly GCF_963691925.1). Classification (NCBI taxonomy): domain Eukaryota; kingdom Metazoa; phylum Chordata; class Actinopteri; order Scombriformes; family Scombridae; genus Scomber; species Scomber scombrus. Next base: position 8,378,110 of record NC_084971.1, on the reverse strand, counting down.
ACACTTTGTATGTCCAGTTTTTGCCACTTACTTATTTTTCACAATTGCTATGTTTAATGCCTATTATTGTATGTAAACGATAGGCGATAGGGCTGTTGTCTTCAGTCAACTTCTTACTTTTATATTATTTGTTCTTTTTAGTCTAGGAGCCAGAGGTTGAGGGAGGGGCTTAAGGGTGGGGGAGGGAGGGGCTAGAGGGTGGGAGAGGAGGTGTGGGTTAATTTTGATGACCAACATTTTGATTGTATCTGCCTATTGTCAAGGAAAAAATAAATAAAGAGATATATCAAAAAATAAATAAATAACTGTGATGGGTTATTGTTTGACTTAAAGCCTCAATAAACATAGAAGTGTGGAAACTGAGTAGTCCTGCTTTGTTCCTATTTCTAAGACAAATTGATGTAAGATAAACCCATTCATTCATTCTAATTCTTATGCAGGCTTCTCATGCAGTACATTGACTAGATTTTCTGATAAAAGTGGAATGAAAAGCAAATTGTCTCTGCACCTTTGGTAGAAAACACCATTACTATCTTAATCAAATGCCCTTTCTGCATCTAATCACAACAGCTTTACTTTTTCTGTAGGATCTGCCCCTCCTTTTCTGGGGGGGTATTTCAGTGTTTTCTTCTGTCAAGTTCTCCACAAAGCCAGGTAGTCATTTACTGTAACATCCATTCTTTAATATATTCCTTGTAGAAAAATCACATGGCTGCAACTCCAACTTGTTCTCAAAACCTTTCGTGAATTGGATCTGTACAGGAGAGGTGATTCATATTCTTTTGTGGTCATGGTCAAGGAGAAGCTCCATTGTATTATCGGGTGATGAGTTGGAAAGTTTTACTGGAAAATATGCGATATTCTGATAACCAACAAAAGCTATCATCACACGAGTGTTTTCTGCCTCCTTCATTGTAATGATGGCAAAAGAACGAGAGACACAGAAAAACGAAAAATGATCTATTGGTTGTGAATGATAAAATGGAGCACAATATATTCTGTGGAGGAGACAACACATTATTCAGTGGGATGCTTCTTAGACAAATAGATTGTTCATTAGTCAAAAGCAATAAAAATTCATCACACTGATCTGAGGTAGACTTGATATCCGCACGTTATGATCTTATGGCAAAACTTCTCCTCTCACTGTCAGGTTATGTGAAGCAGTAGCTGCCTTCATGTGTATCTTAGTAGCTGCCACAGAGGGTTATATCTATGACACAGACTCATTAACGGGCATATGAAGCCATCTTGTACACACTGAGCGGCGGATGAAAATAAGCGATTGCACTTACAGCACAGGAGAGAAACAAAGAACTTGGTTAATGAAACAGTACTTTTACATTTGTAGACCTCTTCATCATCCCACACACGCTTACACACAGAGACCTAGACCCTTAATGTTTGTAGCAGTCAAGTCAGATAATCAATAGTCTGTAATTGAAGGCGTCTAGGTTGGATTGATGCGATTTGGTAGAGAGGACAGTGGACAGCGTTAATGAGGCAAAAAACAATATTGATCCACTACTAAAGCCTTATTTACATGATTGTATAGCTGTAAACATCTATAGTCCTGTACTCCTTTGTCCCCAACGTATTAAAAATACATAAAACATTGATTGCATGTAGAGATCTCCTTACTTCCATTTGTCTTTTGTTTGCTTTGCTCCATTCAAGCCCCCTAGTTGATATCTCATGTTAGTAAGGTAAGCACAGTCAGCTGACAGAGACCAGTTAGTCAATAAGGCTGTCACTGTAGTAACACCCAAGAGGTGTCTTATGCTGTCATTGTGGCAACAGCAGACACTGTAACCATACATGCAGTAAAGAAATAGAAACCCTCAAGGATAGTTGTCGCTGACACTTCAGGTACTTTCATTTCCATGGTTACCAGAAAAGTTGACATAGAAACCAGTAATTATGGCATTTGAGCGTGGTTGATAGGCTCCTTACAAACCAGATTGCTTAGACAGGACTACCACTTATATATTCTCATACGCTATACATCCATTTCTTCCAAAGGTACAATAAACAATGTTCAGTGCTAATAAACTGTGGTGTGATGGACAACAATCTAACAACCATGAAAAACGGTCTGGTCCTATCACAGAGTCTTTCCACAGCTGCCTGAGCTGACAAGCTGTAACTTAACATCAAAGAATATCCTTTATATCAGGGCGAGGCAATTAATTTATCTACTGGGCAGTTTTTTCAGCACCTTTAATTGGGAGGCCAACAGTCATTTCCACATCAGTGGAGACACACGCATTTAATTCTGTGTTTACTTGATCATTTTTTGTTGTCATCTGGACATAAATAAACACCTTATTTCTCTGAATATGTACTGCTGTGTTTTGAAAAATGAGCATGTTATTCGAACACTACAAATGTATGTATTCATAACCCCAGGCTTTGAATGTATTGTTAGGGATTGATTTTAATTTACCATGTTATGTATTAGAGGTTGCTTGTAGCCTTACTGTTGCTGGGCTAGTGAGCTTGTACCCGCTCATACAGTGTGTGTGTGTGTGTGTGTGCAGTTAGTCAACCTTCAGAGGCTTCTGCTGGTTAATGTTACATTCTTGTTGACACAAAGGAAATAAATTCCTGATAAGCGGAAAGTATTCGAAAGAATCTCACATCTTTATCACAGATATGAACAATTTCATGAAATGTCACGTTAAATAAGCCAAGAAAGACTGTCTTAAAAAAACTGGCAAAGAAAGTTCTAATGCGTGGGTTCATTTAATGTATCTCTATTGCCATTCTTCAGCTGAATGCGTTGGAAGATAACAGCTGAATCCAAAAATTACACCATTTGTAAGAGCTGATTTTTGTTTCATGACGGTGTTCCCACTTTTTACATTAGTTGTCTGAATACTGTTAGTTCTCCGTCTACTTAAATGGAGAACTCTTGGACTATTCAAAATGGCCAATCAAATTATTCATGCTGACAAACTGCCTCAACACAAGAGCCACAGACTGAACAACAACCCCCCGTTAACTTTCCTGCTAAAGTCTCATTCTTATCATACGAACATGAACACACGTCTGGTTCTGCTTGTTGAACAAGCCATCAGACAAACATTCATCGGGGGAAATAGCACTGCTAACGTTAATTGGTAGGCTAGATAGCTAATTAACTGCCAAGCTGCCGCACATTAAACGGCGTTTAAATGTACCTGTTTAGCAACTGGTGGGATCCTTACGCTTCAATACCACTGCTAAGAAAAGACCGTCTTTTCAAGGTTTGCTTATTTTTTCTTTGAGCTTTTTAATAACAAAAAATATTGACACAAAAAAAGAAGAAATTACTCTTGACTGCATAAAGGAATGATTAAATGTGTTTTCAGTTGGACTTTAAAATTGCAGCAGCTGTTACTTCCTCTGCCTGTAGGAGGTGACATCAATATATTAACATCTGCAACTGCTGTTTCTTTCCTATAGCTGGAGCAGGATGGCATGTGTACAAGTCACTGACGTAACAGTTCGCAACTTGTGTACAATCAGCAGCCTGCTAAATGTGAATGAGCAGGTTTGTGCTACCTCCTGCTATGAGAATGTATTGTAGAGTTTGAACATTCATGTGTACTGGTATACAGGACCACACTGTATTTTCCACTCAGCATTAACGTATAACATTATTTGTACAAGTATTGCAAATTGATAAAAGTGCAAAGCATGCACACACGGACCAACCACTGCACTAACCACACACTATCAAAGGACACACTGTGACCATAAGCCTTCCAAGACAATCTCCCATATCAGGAAATGTGGGGGGGGGGGGGGGGGGGGGCCGTGGCGTATGAGTATTTCATGCTCCATTCAGAAATTAAGATGCCACATAAAATTTGAAACACCACTCAGTGAATTAGGCCTCCTGACTGCATCCAATGTTGTTTTCCTGTGTGATGGATTGTCCCTGGAGTTTTTTTTAGTTTTTTTTTAGCACATCCTTTAAACAGTTTGATTACCTCATGATCTGATTGGCATACAACTAGGAATTAAGATTAAGTGGGTATTAAGGAGCCTATGTTGAGAGCATGTTGTTTCTAGGTGTGCTCAGCATGTGTGTGAGAAAAGGATGTGTGAAAGCATGTGTGTGTGTGTTGTGTATGTGAAAGTATCTATAAGACTCGGTCATAAAGAAGATGAGACAGACAGAGAGGGAGACAGAGAGTGGAGTCCAGTCTATCTGCACTGATGAAACATTAAACAGAGGCTCCCCCCTCTTATCGCTCAATCAATTTGTTCATGGAAACAAATCTGTTACTGTATATTACATTCTCTCTCTTTCTCTCTCTCTGTCACACACACGCACATGCACACACACACACACACACACAGGTAATATCATTTCTGACTGCTTTATTTCCCCTCTATGTTAACCCTTAACTCAGGATGAATGGTGGTTTCGCCCAGATGTGTGTCAACATGTGTGTGTGTGTGTGTGTGTGTGTGTGTGTGTGTGTGTGTGTGTGTGTGTGTGTGCATTTCGTCTCTTATCAGTAGTGCTCTAGTGTTGATAGTACATGTGCTTATTTAAGTCATTTAAGCTTGTACAGATTTAATTTCAGTGCGTGGACTGATCACTGCTATCTTAAATGTGTTTCTAGTGTGTTTTTCCTGCCAAAGATGGGCTTGAAATCTAGATTTCAAAGCATCTTTTCAGACGTTTTAGGGTTACATCACTAACAGTTTTCTCACAATCTTTACTCTCAACTCTTTAAAACACTGTTCTTCATCACAGACTTCTCTGTGTATTAGTCATAGCATATCATTGTTTAAGCAACCTCCTTTCTCTCACACAGCTATGGACAATAGTGTGCAAATTATTTGTCTTAGCTGTCATTCTGACTTGTGCTGTCAGCAGTGTAAAGATAAAAGGTGAGTTTGACAAGTGAGGCTGCTCTATTTCTTGTTTTCGACTCAACATCTCCATTTTTAATAGCAGGGGGGCTGCGCTTTGAGGCTCCAAAGTCTGGATTAAGGGTGTATTCAAGAGATAGTTTTCATCTGGAAACATGGTTGGTAAGAAACATATCAGATGAGTACAAGGTACACATACTTTGCAGTAAAGACAGAAACAAAGACGGAGGAAACAGTTGAACAAAAACACATACACGCACACATGCACACATATATAGAGACACACACCCACACATACAGACTGTGTTCTGGCAGGGTTTGCCCTTACAGCCACTGCCAGTCAGTCTCTCTGAGCTCTTTATTGGGTTAGAGCTATCACACAGAACCAGGTGGCCAATGAGCTGCAGGCAGTCCACTTCTGGGAAGCACACACTTACACACACAGGCGCGCGCACACACACACACACAAACACACACACACACACACACACACACACACACACACACACACACACACACACACACACACACACACACACACACACACACACACACACACACACACACACACACACACACACACAGACAAATGTATAAATACAGACACATGAACACATCCACACAAAAAGGACATACCCTGATGCACAAACAAAACGCAGTGTTGACTGGAGTGCACCTTTTGAAAGTGAGAAATTTGTGGTCAGATGTGAGTCCAGTCTCCTTCTGCGCACATCAGAAACGCACAGAGGAATGAAAATGAGGAAGGACCGGCATCAGTTTAACTGAATGATGACAGCTTGATTAAACTAATATGTCACCAAGGCAATCTTTCTTCCCTTGTAATCAGAAACACGCTCTGTCTGCCTCCCTCTGTGTCTCGCTCTCGTGTTTTTTCTTTTTTTTAGCATTTTCTCTCCATCTGTCTTAATGTCTTCTTCAAATCTTCATGCCTTCTTCCCTCATGCTATTCCTCACCTCTTTCCCTTGGTCGTTCAGTCTCTTTTCTATTCTGGAGTATTTCACAGACAATCTTAACCAGAGTCATTTAGTTAGTTTATTATATTACTTTAGGACACATTTCTCTTTTTTAGCATTTTAAATGATTCATCTTTCATTCAGATGACTCTATTTAGACATTAAAATGATACATAAAGTCGGCGTGCCTCTTTATAGATCATATACATGTACAGTATAATACATACAGACACCTAATGTATATTCATATGTACTGTATAACCCTCTCTGCAGCAGGGCATTGAAAGACATTCAAATCTGCTTGAGATTTTTGTGTCACATTCAGGGGAATTACGCAGAAGGTAACCACCGACAGAAGGACTATGAATGATTTAAAATAAGGTAGACATGACTGAAATGTTTTAATGTTTCATGAGTTCTGAATGCGCCTCCCGGGAGACGTGTTTCACGACTGAATGGGGGTATCTTATTTCAGCCACGCGTTTAACCTTGTTCTTTTCTAAACTCTGTGCTTCTGATTTTTTTATTGCCCTGTCTTAGCTTTCTTTTTATATCATATTTCTGTTTCTCTCTCTCTGTCTCTTGTCTCCTCTCCACCGGGGTGAATTAATGGCTGAATTGAGTAGCTAATCAGCGAATGATGAATATCTATTTCCAGCTCAACCTTTGGCCTCAGTGGGAGAACAAAAGGATTAAAGCAAAGGAGTGAACAGGACAATTGGAAAGGTGACATAAAAATGGAGGAAGATAAATGTGGGGGTAGACACGTGGTTTTGCATTAAAGCGCTGAACCCGATTTAGTGATTTACTTCTGGACACAAAATCATTTCAAGTACATTTCTGGAATATTCAGGTTTTTCCCCCAAAATCTTACAACCTCTCAGTGTCCTTGAGAGGCACACGAGACGGAAGCTGTCCTGCGAAGGGTTTGTTGATTTTGTATTCCCATCATTTTTTTAAAATATATTACCATTTAACTTAGAAATGTGACCCCATGTCAACTATATGCGTTATAAGCACAACAGTCCAAGAGGTTCTTGAACTGAGGGTGACGTTTAATCAGAAAGATGAGAAGTAGAGACATGCGGAGCAGACTCAAGTGGCTGCCTGCCAAATGACTGGCAGTCCCCATTTGTCTGTGCTGACATTAAAGTGTGCCTTTATCTTACTCTCCTCTTTTCTCCTTCCTCCTCTCCTCCCCTCAGCATGGACGTGAGACACGGGACTGGCTGACCAGATAGTGTACCGAGCTATTGTCAGAACAGCAAAACATCCACAGGTCAAGCAGCACTTGGAGAGAGTACACAGCTCTGTTTTTCATCCCTGGCTGCCAATCAGATTTAAAGGACCGGGCACAGTAAATGTATAGTCAGCCTTCTCGTTCTGTTGTCGTATAATAGAATAGATTGTGGTGGTGGTCGATGCTGTTGTATAGGCAGGTGATGAAAGAGAGAAGAGGGAGAAAAGGAGAATAAGAGTTGCAGGGGGGGAAGATGAGATGAGCCGCTTTACCTTTACTACTGTTCCAGTGTGACACAGCATGAATCAGCAAGGCAATAAAACCTGTAATGTAAGAAACTGTTTTTGTCAAGTATCTGCTTTAAAAAAAATACACTGTGTGGACCTGTGTGTGAGGGAGTGTGGACAAATGCCCTTGAAACACTTTTACTGGATATTCTGACATTACTCTGACTGCAAGCCTGGCGTATATAAAAGCTGCTCACACATACACACGCACTCGGTTTCTTGAGTGGATTGTAGTTTTGCCAAAATTTGTAATTACCTCAGGAAAATCAGCTTGTGTGTATTGCACAGCATGGAATTACCACCAACCAGCAGCCAAAAGCTGGTAAAATATAAAAGTGGCTGGTAGATTTCACTCACCAGCCAAGAAACAATGGTCATATATTGAATGGCTGGTAAAATTTGAGCACTGACTAGCTATTTGGCCCGGGGACGAAAAAATTAATTTTGCACCATGGCGTATTGGCAACTCCAATGGAGCAAACAGTGGGGAGAGAGGAGAGGACGGAAAGAGAAAGAGAGAGAGAGGAAGGAGAGATGCGTTGTTGGGCAAATGCCGACAAGACAGAGAAGAGATAAAGAAATGTGAAGAGCAAAGGGGAAGTTGTAAACCGAGGGATGAAGACGGATTTGTGGATAAGAGCTTCAGGGCCTTGTCTGTTTCTTGGACACAGAAAAGGTAAACACACCGTGGATGACTGATTTTGAAGCAGTTGTTGACACACCTATCACCTTCCCCCAACTTGTTTTTACTAGTTTTACTCATTTATAGTGTTGTCAGTTTTAAATGTACCAGTGAGGATGATCTGGAATAGCCATTGATGAATTAGCTTGAGACAGAAATAGGCTGCACTCAGACACTGTCATGGATCTTTTTGAGACTGTCTTCTCCAGAATAATGACAGTGTCAGTCCTCTCAGTAAATGCCCTCCTCCTTTCTTTATGACTGTCAGCACTGGCCTCTTTTGACCATAAAGTGGAAGACTTATTGGATGTACTTCACTTCTCCCCTCATGATTTAAACGAGGACTTTGACATTAAGCCCTTATTGTAGTCATATACTATCATTACAGCCTATATGTACAGCCTATATACTTCCGACAGTCACTAATTCCCTTTTACATATAAATCTGATCTAAGAAAATGTGTAATATTCTACCCAATAGAAACACAGTGGATATTTATACTAAAATGTTTTAACACTTTTTAAATGTTTTTTAATGAGTTGTTGACCCCCAGTGTCTTTTTAACTGATGTCTCCCTCCTAATTACTTGAATTAATGAGTGTTTTATGTTTTTATTTAATCTTTTATCACCTACTGAATGAGAATTTGTGCAAGACTGCTTTGAATTATGCTTGTATTCATCTTAATGTTTTCCCGACACATATGAAAGTGATTAGATAATATTTATGTCACTTGTTATTTTGCCACAAAGCATACATCCCTAATTTCCCTTCTGTGGATATTGTTCCCTAATATTAAACAAGAGGTTATTATTGTAACCATGACGATAAAGGTCCCATAACCTTAACAAAGCACTTACTTTAACTCAAACCATGATCTTTTTTTTCTAAATCTAACCAAACCCTAGCTGTGTAAGAGCAGAAAATGTTTTTTTATTTATGCAGCAGTGATTTGCAACAGTTCATAGAGGCACAAACAAATGACATCATCTTGCTAATATGGGCGTCAGATCAGAAAATGCTTCTAAGTGTTATTGCCAGCTACAGATTATGTATTTTGTTGTTTAATTTAGAGGACATGTTAAATCTTTCCTACAGCTGATTCAGCTAACACACCATTAACTAGGCTTTCACTTCTTTGCATCAATTATTTTTCACTGGATAAAACAAAGCAAGAAAGGAAACGCATGAAAAAAACAAAAACAGTTTGCCAGCCCACTGTGGCTATTGGCTAAGAATTGCATGGTCAGCTCTCAGCACTTGATTTGGGTTGTCACTCATTGTCGTAATGCATCAACACACCTGATTCTTGGCCACGTGAATACTCGCACTCTGTATTGTGTAATGCTATCTTATGGTGAAAGCAGGTTTGTGCAAGTCTAAAACATAACCAAGCGAAACAAGTGAACAGTGCTGAAATTGTTCTTGTTGAAGCGCATTTGGAATGTGAAAAGATAATAAGTGGAAGACTTCGACGCAGAGGAATCCACATTAAAGGGTAAAATATCTTTAAAAAATTTTAATTGGATCCTGCTGCATCTTCTCTTTTTGCCGACTGCACATTTTTGGTATAAAAAACACACAAAGGCAATGGGTGATACTATAGAATTCAACCACGAGCCACGCTTCAAATCCAAAAATGATATCTCTTATTATAATTAATCCTGAGTTCAATTAATGTTTTAATTTTAATTGGTTTTGTTAAAGCCAGCCTACAAAATTAATTAACGAACTGCATATTGTACATTGAAGTTCTAACTCTGCAGGATACTTACTGTATGTTGCTATTTAAAAAAAAAAGACGTGTGCATGTATCCCTCTCATTGATCTATATGTATTCATAAAGTAGATTTTAATCATAGCAGGATACAAGATAAAAGCTAAATGTTGTAATTCAGACTTCTGGCATCCTTTTTGTACCAATCCATTTAAAGCATGGCCTATTATGAGTTAAAATGTCTTACTTAGAAACAAGTTATACAAATTGTAGACCTCTTTTTATTCAACAAGCTTAATTTGGTCGTACACATTTATGTTTGATGGTAAAAGTTTGATACAGGAAATCAGAGCAGTTGTGCAGTTTCTAGCATGTTGTTGTCAGGCAGTGATACTAGGGGATATTAGCTTTGCAATGTAGACATCTGCTTCAGTTGATATGAAGGCAAAACTCATGTCGCTCCCACACAGTTAAATTCATAAAGCTGGTGCCTCTGGCTTAGCAGGAGGCTTCAACAAACAAAGATGTCAGTGGTTTCTGATGGGAAGCCAATGAGAGAGCATGTTCTTAATTACACACGCAGAAATTGTACTGCTATGTCGATGCCTGTTCAGTAAATAGTTCAGTTATAGATGAAAAGTTTTGCAGTCTGATATTACAAAATCACACTACTTAAAGTACAGCGTTGCATTTTTACATATGTATATGAATATGATTTTATAAATATTAGTATTCCAATATTTTGGATTAATATAAATACAGTAAGGCTGCCCATGTCTGTAATTGGGTTGATGAAAAGTGTTTACATAACTGTAAATGTGATTTTATTAAGATCAAATACAGCTGAGAAACACATAAAGAGGCCGAGACAACAATGACAAAGCATACAGCCTGTGTCTTAAAATGCAATGTCTAATTCCCTTGTGTCTTGAGACATTTTGTTGTCTGTAGAGAAAAATTACATCAAAATAACAATGTGGCGCTCAGCCAAAGGATTAAGCAGCCACCACGGTCTCAAAGTGTCACGATTGTCATGCCTGCTGGCGTTAAAAGATGGTCTCGCGAAATCAAAAGCATGTTCTGAAAATACTGTGGCATCTTTTCCAGAGGAAACACTTTAAATTCAATACTTCATTATACATGTATAGCCTCATGTCCCTGAAGGGCTTGCATCATACATGCTAGTTAAGTGCAAACTCTAGCTGATTCCCCTCAGTGAGTGATAACCTTGAGAGGAAGTCCTCTTGACAGCCGTATCTGTATTCCTTTCTGCTGCATGTCATCTCACTGCCAAAACTGTTTTCATGTGTGTTTTGACCAGTCAGCGATCCATCTTTGCGGTGACAGAAAGCTTTCACACAATCAGCATTCAAATGACTACAACATGTCTGGTGTGTGTGTGTGTGTGTGTGTTGTTTGCCGTAACTATGAGTCAAGAAAAGGTGATACATACCTGTCTTTCTGTTTCTCTCTTTCATCATAACAAATTGAACGCCGGTTTTCCCAACACACACACACACACACACGCACACACACACACACACACACACACACACACACACACACACACACACACACACACACACACACACACACACACACACACACACACACACACACACACACACACACACACACACAAAAGAATGAAAATCCATGGACAGTATAACCGAATTTAATGATATTAGGCCGTGAAAGGATAAAGTCTATATTGGAGCTATTGACTGTTTCACAGTAAGGTACCCTACAATGCGTATCACATTACTGAGTCACAGAGCTGTCACAGAGTTACTGAAGCAAGGAACTGAATCTATATGGTCTTTGCTCGGGGGTCAATTTAAAGACGAGTGACTTTAGGGACAGGGTACCGTCAAGCTTTCACTGCAAAAAGTGAGTCTAATTGAATCTATTTATATGGTTTAAAATGTATATGCACACCTATCTATTATATACACAAAGGCATGTACTGTATACACACACGCTTAGATGGAAGCTCTAAAACATTTGCCTGTGCTGCCAGAATGACAGTTATTACTTCAACAGTCTAAATGCAATTACTCGTTTAAAGTGAAGACAAGCAAAAATTGAGCTCAGCCTTTCAGTTCAGTGTAAATGGAAAGTGTCAATTGTTTGTCAGCCCAGAGAGAGCTTTGGTTTACACTCCACAGTCCAACTTAAAATACAGTAAATGAAATCAAATCATGCTCCAACACAATAATAGCTTTCTGATTTATAGGAAGGCAGCACCACAGGGGAAAAAAACGTAATTACAAAAATAATTTAGGAGTGTTTTGTAATGGAAATGACAACTCTGCTCAGATAGTTTTGATTTTTTGGAAAACTAGAAGATTTTACTAAAGCATGTGCAAGTTGTTGTTGTGAGTTAGGCATTGCTTCTTCGAGAAAAGTGCTGCAATGGACATAGATGCTGGAGAGGCATGAACAAACAGGACTGATGAAAACCATGCTCTTTATAGAAAATGATTTCAAACAAAGAATAGGAGAAAATGCCTGCAGTGAAAGAGGTTTAAACTTTTAGCTCAAGTGTTTGTTATCTCACCAGGAGTAAAAAACTGTAACTGTGACTGACATTCAGAAAGGAGTCTTTTAAAGGTGCAGTGTGTAAGATTTATTGGCATATAGTGGTGAGGTTGGATACTTAAAAACCCCTCCCCTCGCCCTCCCCTTCAAAGCAACATGGCATTGTTCTAAAAAAAATGCAGCAACTTACAAATACAGTCCCCCTCCCTCTTAAAGCTTCACTGTGCAGATTGAGGGGCAGATTTGAAGGTGCGTACCCACAAACATGAAGTGTGATATGGAAACTTGAAGCCTCCAATGTACAAACACTATAGAAAGTGGACTACTTGTGTAGAAAGCATCTTTTGTTCAGCATGAAATGAAAAATATTTGCATTTCCATAGATTCTGGCCTTTCAGTGAGGGAGAAGGAGTAGATACAAGTTTAAGAATTATAATGAGGTAATTAGACTTTATTTTTTCAGGAAAAGAAACGCATCAGATACATATTATTATTCCAAGCAGTGTATTTCTGTATATCTTAAAACCTATGGAGAGGATCTTTGACGTTAGACTGCATTGTTATACTGTTTCTATTACAACTGTACATATTTCATTCTAAATTCTGTTCAAATTACAATTTTGGTTTTGGCTTTGATTGTGTAGGCTGCAGGAAAATTCACTGAGTCACTGAGTGATGTCATATTCAAACTAAACGTACAGGCTTAATGTTTTATCTTCAAAGAGGAGGGATGGCTGATGTGACAAGGCTGTCGCATTAAAAGCTTTCAACAGTTTAATTATACTTTAATTAAAATTTCAGCTTTTTGTTCTTGTTAATAAAATTCCTTACACATGAAGAAAGTGCTTATAAAACTCACTCAATAATCGTTATCTAACTTCCTGCACAGGCATCAGTCAGAGAATGAAGCTGTTTATCTTAACTTCATTTTGGAGACGCTTAATGGGTTTTTTTCTCATAACGTTGATGAATATGAAAAATGTATTCTTCTTCTGTGTAAGGAATCAAGGCCGTTATCATAATCTATCTCTATTTGTGTTTGGAAACGTGTGGGCAGTCCACCTCCTCCCGACTCTTAACAGTTTCAGGGAAGTGGAGAAACAATTGTGACTGCATGCAGTAATATAACCAGAGTGGCTTCTCTTTAGAGTGCACTTTTATCTAGCTATGCCCATTGGTCCATCATCAAGATCTATCCATTGTCGCAGAGTAAACAGCATAGTCTACAATTATTTGAACCCGTCTTGTAATAAAGAATAAGATGGCCAAGGATAAGCTTGTCGTGACCATAGATCAGTGCTGTGAGGGGCTTTGAAAAATATGATTCCAGCTTTCATCACGGACACCTTTGAGAGTCTTTCTGCCTTCAGATGTTCTATAATTTATTCCCTCTTTTCCCTTTTTTGTACGTACTTGTGTCTGACTGTGCTTGTAGTGCCCCACTTATCCACCGGTTTCTGCTTATTAGCATCAGTCAAGACACTGTTAAGGTGAAAAGTGCACATGTATAGCTTGTGTTCTTATGTTTTTTTTATATCAGAGATACAACAATGTAATACATGTCCTTATACTTTGTTTTATTATGACAATAGCAGAAAATTGTGTTTTTTTTTGTAGTGACTGATGGTTAGGATTGATAAATGGCTGCTCGTGTGTCTCTCACATCACAGTAATGAGAACAATATTAAACTACATTGTTAAAGTTATGTTAAAATTATAAGTTATACAGCAGAAAAGAGCTCCTTCATGCCATTGATTTCCCCTCACCAACTTTCACTTTCATGCTGTATTTCCTCTAAAAGAACAGGTGGACAAACCCCAGAGAGGAAGCTGTGAGGTAAAACAGCTGTTGATGAGATGTCACACCAGCACATCCTGTTAATTAAAAATAGATCAAAACACATTTGGATGCCTCGTCTTATCTTTTTTTTGTTTTTTGGGGGATTTTCGAAGCTTTACCATTTAACTCATCTCTACTGATATAGTTCTTCTTTCTGAGTTTCTTACAGTAAATTTTGAGTGCATTGATTATATTATCTCCTTTAGTAGGAGATAGTGGAGAGAAAGTAAATCACGACAGTCAAGCTTTGACTCCAGAATAAATGCAAGGCCATGTTATCATTATCATAATCAAATACATAATAAAAGCTCATTCTGGAGGCATCCTTGGATTGTGTTTGTGGATATGTGTGTCGCTTCCTAGTAAACATGTGAGTTTGATTACAATTATCTCCTATTCCTTCCTGTGTTCTTGTTTAACTTCAACATACTGCTGGAAAATCTGGTGGAAATCTAATCTTTATGTATTCATGGATTTTCTCATCATTAACATCTCACTTGGTTCCTTTAACAGAATAAGGACCCAGCTCAGAGGGCTCTACTGACTGTAGACATCAAATATCTTGATTTAAGCTGGATTTTTTTATGATTGCCGTTGTGAATCTTTAAGAAATAAAAATGCATGTGGTACAATACTGCATACAATACAGGAGCATACTACAGTTTTACAAGAACGTTTATTGATATAATATGTGAAAATATAAATAATATAAATGAATGTAGCGCAACATCATTTTTTAATTTCTGAGGCAATATTTCCTATGAATTGACTCACTCAGTCAGTTTACCAAAAGTCACAAAGAGCTGAATTATTGGCATTGTTAGTTGGCTGAATTATTTATTAAAATACTTTGTTTCTTTTCTTTTTTACTGTCTGTGATTTCTTTTCTTTCAAACATGCCAACAGCACAGATTCTTTTATCTCACCAACTTTTGGTTCGCACTCCCACACGGAGCACTATTAATATTAAGAGAACTAGCTGGCAGCTTCATAAAGAAGGATGTTAATCAGCCTCTAACTATAAGCAACGTTGTCCTACATTAACACAACATGTTTTGACTTTTTTTTTTGTTTATTTTAAATGAGAGGTTTTTTTCTTTGTGCGACTGTTTTTGGTTGGTTTTTAGACATGATTATACAGAGCTGGAGTTAAAAGTTTGATAGATCACAATGGTAAAAAAGTTCATTAATGTAATCACAAAGGTTCATCATTAACCTCCCCACACACAATATATCTCTCTGTGGCTGCCACCCACCCTGAACCTTATAGACAAGCAGATCGACTACACGGTCGCCCATAAAGTTGGAATAATTTTGATTTCAGACACTTTCCTCTTTTTATTTTCTATTTATACACATCAGTAATCACCATAGACCAGATGCAATGAGATTTATCAATACAATTTTGAGATTATTTCCATTTTATCTGTCAAGAATAAATCACATTGTCACAATCATTTCATGAGAAGAAGTAAAAAATATTTTATTTCAACTTTATGGGCGACCGTGTATATTACAGATTTTATCATGGTAATTACTTGTTTCCTGGTGCATTTTAGCAGCCCATTGTTCCATGCTTGTTATGACTATGAAGTTGAGAAACTATCTTTTTTATACTGACAGAATTGGGAGCTTTCCATCTACTCGCCTTTAGTAGCTTGGCAGCTGTAAGACCAGCAAGCAACAGACGCCTCTGCTTCACACAGAGCTGAAAGTGAGAGCTTTCTGTGTTAATGTTTATTCTTTCTGAGTCAACTTTATTTATATAACACATTTCATACAACAGGCATAAACTCAATGTGCTTAAAAGCAAAATAATAGGTAAAGATTATTAACGATAACATTACGAACACAAACACAAACCCTAACCCAACATATAACTTGCAAATATAAAATAACATATAGGACAATATAGAAGATATTACAATTAAGAGAGTAGAATAAGAAAGTATTATTCTTAAAAAAGAATAACAATAATAATACTCACTGTAAAATGAAGGTTTTACAACCACAAACACAAACTGAAAAAAAGTTTTTAGTCTGAGCTCCTCACAGTAGAATTGTATGAACTGAATAAATTCCTAGAAGACACTATTGGATACTTTGCTTTGAAATCAACATTAATATTGTATGATTCTGCAAATATAGCTTATGTTCAATGACAAAGTTTTTCTTACTCCAAGTCCACTGCCATCAATTTGCTAATTCTCATCATGATTACAGACATAAAAACAAGACTGTGTTTATGTCTATATCTATACAGCTAACTTTCTATATAGACAGTGAAAACAGGTGGAGAGTTTGACTCCTATTGCAAACACCATATTGCCTCTGATTCAGCACCACGGACAGCGCCTGAGGCTGTGCTTGCTCCACAATATCAGGCAACGCCGTGGAAAAAAGGAGAGGGCTTTTAGACAGTTCACACAGACACAGACACACACACACACACACAAACACACACACACACACACACACACACACACACACACACACACACACACACACACACACACACACACACACACACACACACACACTGACATAGTTAAACCTGCCACTTTCCATCTATCTGCTCTGTCCTTCACTCACTTTATCTTCATCTCTTAGACAGAAGCGTGGGATAAGCATTTCACTCTACTCCGCTTCCATCCTATATGCCTCTCAATCTTTTCTGCTGAAATTTGCTGTTTATATCTTGACATAACTATATTTTCTAGTCCATTTCCACCTATAGAACTCGATAGATCCTCTTTCACTCCTCCGCTGTCCCTCTCCCACTGCTCTATTTCCCCTGTGTAACACAGGCTAATACTGGGAGAAGGATGATCCCTCTATGTCTGTGCAATCCCCATCCTTTAATGCTATCCCGGCATCTGAGCTAATTCACCTCCTCTGGTTTCTCTCTCTTCATCCATAAGACCTTATGGGGATCGCCTTTCACTTCCCTGTGACTCTTACTCTTTCAGGCAGTCCCGCTACTTATTTCTCCCTGACTTTCCATCCTTTGGCCTCTTCCCTATCATATGCTCTGGTGGTCTATGCCCATTGATAACAGCTGACGGATAAGGAAGGAATAAAAAATACGCCGACCTCCGTCCTCTGTGCATTGCTCCTTTCCTTGCATTTAGTCCTGTCTTCTCTCATCCTGGCTTATCACTCGCTCCGGTGGTCCATGCAGCAGGACCTGAGGGACGGATGCGGTAATGCTGCATGCTGCTGAGGTGTATATTTGAGTGTATGCGAGTGTGTGAGCTAACCCAGGTGAGTTCAGGCCATAAATTAACAAATCAGCATGCAGGCTGAGCAAGGAAGCAGCTCATCCTGATCCACTGTTTCTGCCAGAGCATGGTTAAATGGAGATTTATGTGTGCATGTGTGTGACTGATGGGGATGGACAGCATGTAAATAAAAAAAGAGGAGGTGGATTCAAGTGTTCACTGCAACGCTAAACATATGAATGAAGTAAAAACAGAAAGGCATGAGAGTGTTTGTGAGTGACTGTGGTGGCTGCATTGAATACAGCGTAATAGATAAAGGACTACTTTTTGATTGACAGGGACATTGAGGGGAGGGTGGGA
Organism: Scomber scombrus; assembly: GCF_963691925.1. Classification (NCBI taxonomy): domain Eukaryota; kingdom Metazoa; phylum Chordata; class Actinopteri; order Scombriformes; family Scombridae; genus Scomber; species Scomber scombrus. The sequence goes on along the minus strand of NC_084971.1, from coordinate 8,360,375 downwards.
GCCTATAACCACATAAGCAGAAACCAGCTCTCACAGCTATCTCACCTCTCCCCTCCATCTTCTGCTTCATCATTCAGAAAATGACCTTTCCCCGCTTTTTTTTTCATCTCGCTTTTCCGCACCTTCGCCTCTGCTCGCTTTCCACGCCGAGCAGCCTGAACTTCGGGTGAAGGAAAAACGGCAATGCATCAACCGCGCCAATGAAAATTACTGGTACACATGCTCTCACATACTTACTATATTTCTACAAATGAGAAGAACAGCGGGAATTTTGCTGAAAGAAGTATGTCTAATATAGAAAGTAAAATACGATTTGGGAGGGATGGAAGGTTGAAGGAAGAAGAAAAAAAAAGAAGGTGGGAAAGTAAAATAACGAGATATATTACGAGTGTTTCTACTTTAATCATGTAAAAGGGGAGAGAGGAGCCTCGGAGACAAGAATGAACCAGGACAGAGTGAGATGGAGAGATAGAGATATGTGGGTGGATGTTGGAGAAAAGACAATAGTAACTACATTAGAACTCTGCAGCCCTGGGCACTGGCAATATTGCATGTCCTGCTGAGAAAAACAGCATGCAAGTAGGTCCGCGAAGGGGGAGCGAATTTGCAGCTCTGTTGATACGGAGCTGCTATCCGCCGTTACCACGTCAAGACAAACACGCAGCCAAGCACACGCCCACAAGTATGCAACCACATGCTCGCACGTGCAGAATTCAGAGACAAACTGACACTCAGACTGTTTACACTTCTGCAGATCTTGTTTTTCTTTTTTTAAAGATTCCTTCAAATCACTAAAAAATATTAAATCAAACATAAATGAAGGATAAACAGCAAGCATGCTCAGCTGTAATGTTCACAGTAAAGGACACAATTATAATATTATCGAGGGATGAAAGTTTGTTTTTGATCTGTCGTATTCATTAATGTAAAATTAGCCAAAGGATGGTGTTAGAGTAATCTATGAAAACATAAGCTTAAGTAAGTGTTTAGACAGTACATCATATTATTGCTTCAAATAAAAACTCCAGAGCAATAAGACACTTCAAAATAGAGGAAACAGCTGTGCTTCGGTCATGAGTAACCGATGTTGCTGGAGATGTCACTTCTTAAAACTATGTTCCCTTCGTTCCTCCTCATCTGCATCTCTTCCTTGCACCTTAAATGGGAGGAATTAAGATGCCAGTGAGAGAAATGAGGAGACAGTTAGGGGAATTGCATCAACCCATGGACTGATCAAAACAAATCAACTACGACTTTTCATGCTAATATGCAAATTGCAAATAGCTGAGGCTGATTGGATTATCATACGTCATACATCAAAGTATTGTATGGGAAGACATTTTGACTACATAAGAACTTAAGGTATCATCCAATTTATTATAACACGGTTGTTTGCAATGGAGATCCATGCAACAGTCTAGATATTTCACTCTGTTAATTAACTGTCAATCTGCTAGTGGTGGTGATGAAGTCATTAGGATTTATCCAAAGCTTAACATCAATTCCTGGTGTCTCATTTTGCACCGATGAACCTACGGCTGAAGACAGGGTTCCCACTCTTTTTGCTAAATCATTTTCCAGGACTCCAGGACGCATGTAGAGTGTCATGTGGGCCGCTGCCTGTCTAGAAACAGAGAAGCAATGTGCCTCAATGTTGCTCATTGAAGATAGCGTGAGAACAGACTGTGCATGCGCAAACCTTCTTAAATGTTTGCGTTCACTCAAAAGGCAGAGAGAAGCAAAGGGAGGAGAAATAATTTTCCAGGACAACTCAAGCTTTTCCAGCAGAGTTTTCCATGACTGGAAAATTGGTCAACCATTTTGCAGGTTTTCCAGGACGCGTGGGAACCCTGCAAGAAGATGTAAAAACTATGACCTGTTAGTTGTTCTAGATAAAAGTCAGAGGATCAGTAAAGTCACTGAGGTCGATTAAAGGGCCGTGGATATCTGTACCAAATGTTGTGTCAATTTATCCAATAGATGCAATAAGCTGGCACACCTGGCCTTTATTATTACCTGCTGCTCCTGCATCCTGATGATGGTGGTGGAAAGTAAAACTGAAAGTGTTAGACCGGAACTACGCCCCAACACCTCTGTCATCTTTTTATGGTATAACCTTACTTTTCTATTGCACACATTTGTATGTATATGTGAGAGTGTGTGTGCTGGAGAAGGATGTGTATATAATTAACATGACCTTTAACTACTGATTACACACGTCTGTTCGCATGAGCAGTCTTTGGCCACTGGGGAAGACTGCTTTCATCCATCACAGTGTGCATGTTTGTCTAAGAGCACATGTGTAAATACACGTGAGTACACATCTGTATTTTCTTTTTCTCATCGACTCCTCTAAAGGAATGGAGGGAAAAGAAAACTGGAAATGGCCCTCACGATGTTAGTCTCGCTTCCCACAGCTCTCGGATCATTTACATCTTCCTCTATATAGATTCAGCACTCCTGGGTATAATGATTCATTTGTTACCGGGGTACAGCATGTAACCCTAGTACATTGCGGTACCCAAAGGCGCATCCAGATATACAGATGACTGCATGTTAAGTGTAACACAGCTGCAGTAAATCTTATCCGCGTGGATTTGATGGGATGTTGGGAAGATTGAGATTTTTTCTTTTCAAACAGCACAAAGGACAGGCAGCTTATTGAGGGCTGCTATCCAAACAATGTAACATATATACTGTTTATGTTATCTGTTACATATTTGAAAAATTAAAGTATATGACTACCACAGCACTAGTTCAAAATAAAATGTATGATTAGACACAATGGGTTCATCATATTGGATGAAAAGACAAGCATGCATCATTGGTTTTTGTGGTGGTTTGATGGGGTTGTTCATCAATACCAGTGGCTCAATAATTACGTCACAGAGTCGTAAAGTTCTGCCTTTTTAAACCTCATTTTCCAACATGCCCTCTGTCTTGGCACAAAACTGCCTACCCACTCCAGTATTATCATCATCATTATTATTATTACTGTCTACAGTTTGCTGTGGAATCCGATTAAGCAGCCAGAGAATCAGACCGATAGTCTCATCTGAAAGCAACCCATGTCAGAACCTTAAACTCACAGCTGGGCTTCTCTCTGCGACTCAGCTGCTGGCAAGCAGACATGTACCTATTATGTCTTTTGTAGTAATTGTTAAACTGAACATCCCTTGTGAAGCCCGTTGAAAGGGAGATCAAAAAGCACAGGCCGGCTAAAAGACAAGGTGTAAGCCCACAGATGAGAAAGGTTTTATTGACTAACTTCTAATATAGACATGAGTAGAATCCTGTTACAGTCCTGAGGCTGTGGAGAAAGCCTTGTAATGTGTTTGGATGAAGATGGCCAATCTATGGGAGACTCACTGCCACTGCAGCAAAGGGAGCTCAACCAGTCAGGGTGAGACTTGTCCAGGTCGTACATTGACTCATTCTCTGACTATTTGCTAGCACTGTTGATTTCATTCTTCCACTCTTCCTCCAAGCAATGATACAAGAGCCACTTACAACCTGCAGAGTATAACTAGTAGTTGGGGCAGACTGTAGTCAGATCACGTTCCTTCCACAAACAAACCATTTGAGCTTGTTTGTGACCAGTCTTAGACCACCTCCTCTAAAGATTCATGTGGAATTGTTTTTGTCCGACTGTGTTCAGATCAAACAAATCAGATCAAGAGAGAAAATGAACCAAAGCCCGATTTGTTAAACACAAAGTGCCACAAGGTGTGCAACCTCAAATTTCAGTAATCTTTATACCGCTGATTGATTAGTGCTTACACAATCAATTGATTAGTCAAGCAATGGAAAATCAATCAACAAAAGCTTTGAGGATTATTGACTAATTTGCCTCATTACTAATTAACTCAGCACTCCCTGAAAATCTCGTTATTGTTGGTGTCAAATAGTTTAACTTCTCACCTTGTTGTAGTGGTGTACAAGTGTATTACAGGACACTGTGACATCACTGTTGATTACAAGTGCAAAAACGCACACTTCTGACCACACCAAATCAAACCTAGGGATGGGAATCAAGAACCAAATTCAAAATCGTCCAATCTATTGGAATCGTATGCTTCCGAGCTTATCAGTTCCTCTTACTGATGCCCAGGTGTGTGATGTTGACGGAACGAAAAAGCTGGAACTCAACTGTGAAGTCAGTGCAGCCTCCAGACTGTCTTTGGATATCTTGTAACTCATTTTCAAGAAAGGCAGAGGTTGCAAACATTTTTCTGATTTAATGAGTAAATAACTACTTTTGGGAGATGAACATTAAGTATACTGGGAACTTTTCTACATCGTTACTCAGTCACTCAACAGCGATCAATCAATCTTTATTTATATAGCGCCAAATCACAGCAAAAGTCATGGCAGAGGCCAGCAGTGACAAACGAGACTGGCTGACCAACACACACTGCAGCATTAAACAGCTTAAACTAACTCAGAGGTGAAGAAAATGACTTGGTGCTCAGACTGTTTTACGCACTGGTGCAGTGTTCTGAGGCGTCTTGTAAAACGATACCTTTCCCGAGAGCTAACAGTGCAGCAGAGATGCCGCTCTACAATGCTGGAGACATGACATTAATATGGACAGAGCAGTGCTCTACTCTCCTCCTTCATTTTGTTATTCTCATACAGCCAAGAAACTGTAAGATGCTATCAAATGTATTCATTCATTAACTGATGCAGTTAACTTTGGGTCACAGCTCATTTATCTTATCTACCAGTTATGCTTAATATATTTATCAGCATGCAAGGTCGCTGTCAAACAGTGGAGATAATAAAACAGTTGCATTGACATTGAAACCCTGTGTAGGCCTACTTTTTCCCCCACAGAAAATTGATCAGGGATCGATAAGGGAATCGGAGGTGCAGGTGAAGCGTGCTACACTATGGCCAGAGATTTTTTATTTTATTTTATGATATTTTCTAGACGTTACATCAATGAATGATGTATTAATCAATAAAGAGGATAATAATCATTTACAGCTTGGTTTTAATGGGTTCTGCTCGATTTTGGATATCTTCAGTTAATTTGCTTTCTCATGCATACTGTAAAAATTACACACTACTCTAAGTTGTGCCAGAGATCGGCCAGAGTTGCAATTCCCAGGTCGTAAAGGCGGTGTGACTTATGTCCCTGACATCCCTTTAAACATATTTCACATGGGAGGTTTTATTGGCAGATTCATAGAGTAACTCTGGTCCCAAGAGGAATTGATAAAAGAGCAGCAGAGGACCCAACCGAGACAGGAAAGGAGGAGAGAAGCCCATTCAGCTAATCAATACCTCCCAAGTGTCACTTCATAATCTTTTCACTCCACTCAATGATTTACATTGATTGTCTCACAAACATTAAGGAGAAATACTCCTCCTTACACACACACACACCAGCAGGGCTTTTTTTTAAATGCAAATGGGTCAGCGAAGAGTAGCTAATGTATTGTTACTTGACTCATTGCGCTCCTCACCTGCGAGGTTGGATTACATCTACTCTTCATGTTGTGCAGGAGTGAAAAACAGCAATGATGCAAAGCATTCTCCCAATGGGATCCATCTGGTTTCACACTGCTGTGGGATGTGTGGGAACAACACCAAGACGAAGGTGTTAATGTTCCATGTCACTCTCAGAGCTTCTCCATGGGAGCTAGGAATGAGACGCGCACACACTGACGCTACTTCATGTACGGCAACAAAGTCATCAGTGTAGCCAGCTGAAACAACTCCAGATAGCTTCTCAGGCGAATATTGGCTGTGGGAATTATTAATTATGGTTTAAGAGAAAATCCAACTCAAAATATTGTCACTAAGCAGCTAGTAGCGATGTCATTTACAACCACAAGTCCATTTTGTTGCTTGATGCACTTTCTGCACTAAATGCTATGAAGCCACAAGCAAAGTAATTGGCTGCATAAACATAAAATGAGTCATCACATATGAACATATCAATAAACAAAAGGATTTAATAGGGGAAGAAAGTTCGACAACATAAAACAAGAAGAGTAAATGTCAGGGTCTGCTGCCAGGCACCAAAGAGCAGGGACTTTTTTTGTTTCAGAGACATTCAGGGAGAGTAAGACACCAGATCTTCCACTGACAACAGACTCAGCAGACCACGATGCAGCACAGCTCCGAGACATGTCGTGTTTTGAAGGGTGGATGTGTACTATTCTTCTTTTCTGTCATAGTGGATTCTCACCTTCTTGCACTTACTGTGGCTATTATTACTGTGCCATGAACCCACATGTAAAAATGCTGCTGGGTACAAGTCTAGACAAGCTCCCTGGGATTTATTGAAAGTAATTTAGGAGGATCTGAAGTGGAAGCAAACAAGGCAGGATGAAGGACAACGGAAAAGATACATGACATGTCTTTCTCACAAAACCATTGCGGGAATGCAATACATATCAAAAAATAACTATGCTGAGCCATGAAAAAGTATCTGTGGGTTTAACTGTTCTTAGCAACACTAGCGACATAGTGACATGACTATGATTATGTAAATGTCTGCTGGTCCATCACTTCAGACCCAACTGAAATATTTTAACTGTTGAATGGATTGCCATAAAAATAAACTGGCAACTATTTTAAATACAAGTTCAAGTCATTTTTAAGAGAAATAATCCCAACAATCTCTTATTTAAGGTTCTTACAATACATTTGCTGATTTCCCATGTCATACTACTGTTTTTAAATTGCTGATTGGGCAAAACAATTCATTTGATTTCATCATTTTACTGTTTTCTGGTGCGAGAAAGGTCAGATCCATTATTGTCATCATCAAGTCAATGTTTACATTTGTCCAATACTTTCATTTATGACTAAAGTCCTACTAAACTAATGCCATTCTCATCAGCCTTAGCAATACTTGTGTTTAGTGCTAATTAGGGGTTAGCATGCTAACATGCTAAACTCAGCTGATGAGGGTGGTGAACACCTGCTTAACATCAGCATGTTAGCATGCTGAAGCTAGCATTTCGTTCAAAGCAAGTACGCAGAACTGTTAGCATGGCTGTGGTTGTTCTTGTTCTTGTTGTTCATGTGTATTTTTATCAAATAGTATCAAACAGTATTTCGTCTCAGTAGATTTTTTGCCCCAGAAAAATAATTTGCAAATAATTTGAGGGTTCAGTTCAGCTCAGGTAAGTGGAGACCAGATTTTGAAGCAATACAATGTCCATCTTCTTAACAGTGGTAAACATTCTTGTTAAGACATAGTGTAGGTCAGTCAGGTTGGATGGATGGGTCAAAAAGCATCAGGCTTTAAAATGTAGGTTTCGTCTAACCATGACCATGGTTATTCTCCAGCCTTAAGAACATGGTAACTGTTGTAACCATGACAACAAAAGTCCCCTCACCTTTACAAAGTATCAATTAAAACCCAAACCACAATATTTAACTATACCAACAAAGTCATTTTTGTGAGGACGTGTTATATTCAGCAGTCATCTAAAGAACAACGTGGGCCTTGAACTTGCTTCTTAACACATTTCACCCAACAGCAGACAATGCAAGGACACATAATGTATATGTTTGTGTGTGCTTTGGAGGGGAGCCTTGGTGGGTGGATGAGAGCAGTGGGTGAGAAGCTGTTTACATGTTCAATATGTCTGTTCACAATGTCTAGCCTCAGTGTTTCCCTCAAAAGCATGCAAACCTACATACATTAATGTGGAGTGTTTTAAAATACCAATTAGTAATATTTTAAAATATAGATGCAAAACACATAAAAAAGTATAGTTAAACTGCTTAAAACCCAGAGCTACATTATTAAGCTGCTTGGCACGCAAGGGAATTTTCTCTCTTTGGTTCTGGCTGTTTGTCTGTTGCCATTAGCAACCTGTTCTGCCCAACGCTAAAGACTGATAGAAAAGGCCGTAATTCATTCACAACTGGATACAAACTACGATTTTCAAACCCATCTGCTGCAAAAACCAACTCTCCCAAGGCCACTATCCTCACAGACATGACACAGTGAGGATAAACTGACACACTCTCACACACACGCACACACACCCGTGCAAAACCACCACTTGGTATGCCACTTCAGCACTGACTCTAATGACTAAAAGAGATACGAGAGTGATTGTTAAATGACCAGTTAAATGTAAAATCACACACATATGGACAGAAAGGAAGCTGCTAAATGGCACACATGCTTTTGTCAGTAATACGCAAGTTGTGGTTGAATATGATGATCACTGGTCCATTGTTAATGTTCCTGATTCATGTGTTACTTTTTCTATACATGGCATGTTCAACATCACTTGTGTCCTTTGAGTCCTGCAACCATAACTGAATATGTGTACCAAACATTTGACCCATTTCACAGTTCAAAACATTGTGAATTAAAAAGTATTGCAAGATTGGAAGAAATGCGAGAGCATAAAATCAGCTTCTATTGGTTATCTTCGTTTCAACACCTGGTAGAATCAGTAGATGTATATACCTTTCCCTTTGCTAAGGCTGTATAGCTTTTTTTCTAGCAGTTTTATCACAGTGGGGTTTGCCAGAGACCAGTAGGTGACACAGTAATTTTGATGTGACAGGAACATAAAATGGAGTTGTTTTATACCTGTCTGTCTGATATACAGCACACTGCGGACAAGCACAGAGTCAGACAGACTTATCCTGATCCATCCAAGAACACACACACACACACACACACACACACACACACACACACACACACACACACACACACACTCACACACACTCACACACACACACACACACACACACACACACACACACACACACACACACACACACACACTCACACACACACACACACACACACACACACACACACACACACACACACACACACACACACACACAAAGATGCATGGGGCTGCAACGCCTGCTAACAGACCAAAGCCACAAATACATTTTAGCATGAGGAGCATAACAATAACCTCTCCACATACAGCCTAATGTATGTATGTGTGTGTGTGTGTGTGTGTGTGTGTGTGTGTGTGTGTGTGTGTGTGTGTGTGTGTGTGTGTGTGTGTGTGTGTGTGTGTGTGTGTGTGTGTGTGTTTAAGGGTGAGCCTCAGTGTGTGACTGTGAATGGATGAAAGAGATAGAAGGGTGAAATGAAAGAGGAAGAATAAGTGAGAGGGGGAGAAAACAATGAAAATATGACCACTCACAGTGCAGGGAGTTCAGAGAACTCAGGGTTTATATGGCAGCAAATGGCCCATTTCTACACCATTACGGATCAAAGACGCAATAACCAAGCAAACATGGGCTTGTGTATGTGTTTGTGCTTTTAGCCACATGTGTACATGTGTGTAAGAAGGGTTATTTTCTCCTTTCCATTACCTTCATCTTCAATCCAAGAGTGGTTTTAAAAGCAATTACAATTTGCAATTACATCAGGACAGTTGCACTTTATCTCTTTCTGACTTTCAGGACATGTTATATGTCACACTTATGTGCACCAAAAACAGTCTTCAATTTACAATGCGGCTTACCCACAATTGTAAGATAATAAAGATCAGCTTACTTTAAGTTATGCAAAAAAAAAAAGGTAGGAGGGAGGTTTTTGGCATAAAGATAACAGCTGTTATTCAATTGCCACTCCTACACAAAAGCATCTGTTGTTTGATATAAAATCCAGTCATCCAGTGAATGGAGAATTTAAATAACAAAAAGCAGATGTAAGAACAGCGCTGCAAACTAATCTAACGCTGAATTCAAAATATCTTGCGAGTCTTTGTGCGTGTAGTTAGCTGATTCATAGCTAGTGTTGCACTTCACTTAACACTGAGTCACATCTGGACAATGCTTTAACAGCCCTGAACACAAGGCTCATTAAAAAGCACACTTCTCCAACTGCCCCACACACACACACGCACGCACACACACACACACACACACACACACACACACACACACACACACACACACACACACACACACACACACACACACACACACACACACACACACACACACACACACACACAAATATAACTATGGTCAAAGAGGAAACAACACTGTCATTTTAAGTAATGCTGCATTCTTTGTAAAAAGCTGTTATACTAGCTATTAGACACATTTTTTTATGCAACAGACAAATAAACTTCCTCTAATTATGGCTTTACATCTAGCTAACTGGCAGCTATATGGCTATACAGGCTGTGTAATGCATGTGCTTAAAGAAACAGAAAGAGAGAGCCTGTGTTTGAAGCTTGTTATTCCTGATTTACACTGAATTATAATTCTTTAATTATGATACATTTATATTTACAATTTAAATTTAGCAATTAAAACCCACTATCAATTAGCGTTGACAGTTTTCAGGAGCTGTCTTCTTAAAATAATTTATCAATGCCAGTTAATGGGCATAAATGGCTTCTTGTTTGCTTGATCTGCAACTGTGTGTGTGTGTGTGCAGTCGTTTTTGCAGAGGATTTTTGTGTATCCGTGCAGCAGAAGTCTCAGGAGATATTGTGTGTGTGTGTGTGTGTGTGTGTATATGTGTGTATATGTGTGTGTGTGTGTGTGTGTGTGTGTGTGTGTGTGTGTGTGTGTGTGTGTGTGTGTGTGTGTGTGTGTGAGAGAGTTTGCTTTTGCTTTCTGGAATCAGGATAAATGTGCCAGGAATAAAAAATGAATGCGCCCTCCGTGCATGTGCGAACGGAAGGGCGAGTGCCTATGATTGAGTGTGTGCATGTGTGTGTGTGTGTTTTGTATAATCTTCATTTCATTATGTGCGACTGTAATTGAATTAGCCACGCCATGTTCATCTCAAGCATCGGAAGCGGGAGGCAGTGACTGCTGCTCAAGTCTACGAGTCAAGTTTGTGGTAGGAAGTGAGCGTGTGTCCGTGTTTCTGTGTGTGAGAGAGAGAGCTGCTCCGGGTTACAAGAATTATTACTCACTGGTAAAGTTCAGGGAGAGGGTTTAATATAAGATCAGGGTGTTTACACTATTGCTGGCTAAAAAAAGCCAAACTATGCTGATCTTTGCGATCGGGTCACATGCATTTGACTTTCATATGCTTCTATTCATGTAATGTGAATAGATTTTTAGAGTATTGCCCTCAAGAGACATAAGTGAAAGAATAAAACATTTGCCAAGCTCAATAGTGGAAACACAACCCTGACCACTTAACTTGGTTAGTGTCAAGTTATTTTATAAAGTGTTTCAATTTAGCTGTACCTTTCTTTATCCTTGTGTTTCAAGGCAAAACAATTTTAATCATTTCTAAAGACAAAATGTTGAAACTTGGATGTGTAATCAAATGTGCAGCTTCTAAACATTGGATACGGCTTCTGCATGGCCTCCTTTTCAGTGCTTAGTAGAAGGGATCAAAGATGTAAACCTGGCAAACTGTAAGCAAAATGAGAGCTCAAAAGTGGGCAAAAAAAGGCAACAAAATGGGATTAGAACTAGAAGGTACATCATACATAGCTGTTGTCCAAACCAGCCATTTTAAATGCTTTAGACATCAACTTCTTATTGAGTATTTATTTACTATTACTATTTACTAATATTTATGTATTAAACCATGGGTATCTTAAAATTCACATGTGAAAAAAGACATGTTTTTAGCTTCACATGTGAATGCGAATTTTACATGTGAAAAGGAGAGTGTCAGATGTGAAGTGAAACATTTCACATGTCAACCTAAGTCACACATTTGGAAAACCCTGTCCCCGTGAATGTTTCACATGTGAAACATCTGAAAACCACATGCTCCTGAATGTTTTACATGTGAAATGTCTGAAAACCACATGCCCCTGAATGTTTCACATTTGAAACATCCAAAAACCATATGCCCCTGAATGCATCATATGTGAAACTCCAGAAAACCACGTGTCCCTGAATGTTTTATATGTGAAACAGCACTTCACATGTGATAAGTCACATGATTTTTTGTAAGGGAATATTCGCTTTAATTTTAATTCTTATTTCTGCCACATGTATAAAAAAATCTAATATTGTAGCTACTAAATGCCTTTCCTTCACCAACCAGTAACTCATTTCATTTCATTAGTCCGTCCACTGTTTGTTGCCGGCAAAATCAATTGCTTTATCACTACTTTTTGACAGAGTTGGCTGCCAGTTGGAAAACAAAACAATGAGCTACAATGGGCTAAAAAGCTCCACAGAGTGATTCCAGTGCTGTGTCAGATTCCTAAAAATTATACTTTCTTTCTGTTAGATTGTAGCTGTTGCCATGGTGATGAAGCCCCAATAGTGAAAGACCATTGTGTAACCAGAACTGCAAGGTTAAGCCCTAGTTCTAGCCGGGGATGAATGTTCACTTCAGGAGAAGGTTAAGAGACATTTTTCTCTAATTGAGCTAAAAATGTTTCCAATTATAATATCTGGTGTGTCTACAAACTATAACTTCAGGCACGACTATTAGAGCTCAAAGATATCCTCTCTGACAGAGACTGTACAACATCCTTTAGAATTTCCCTCTAGGATATTTTAAGACTTCTTACCCGTAAAGATTGGATTTATACAGAGTAAAAGATCAAACAATATCAATAGAGAGTGCAACATTTTCATCCAGCACCTCAGCAAGCGTTTAGCTGGTTATTGAATCAACTTAGAAAACATTTTATGCTTCTCACATAGACTGAAATTGTAAGTGACAGATTTTTGCTCATGTGCTCACACAGAAATCACTGCCATTCAAAATGCTAAAATCTCCAGTTAGTCACTGTTCACAGGTACAAACATTAGCTGAGCTGATACATTCGATCTTCTGTTAAAGAAAATGAAATGAAAAAAACGCTGTACAGATAGCGTGCCAGTGTCCGTCCTTTGAAATGAGAACATTTAACTATGTAGTAGCACATATGCTTGTTCATAAGCACTATAACAATGATGGTCAAAACTATGACAAAAAAACATGACAAAAGAAAACGGAGCTTCCCCTTTGAACCATTAAATTATAATATAGCCACGTCTCATTATAATCATTCCAGCTGAATCCAAACAGTACAATTCTCCTCCCATCACACTGAGCTCAACATAACTGAATCCAGTTAAATCAATTTTAAGCTCATACACACACATATACACACTCTCTCATACACACATACACACACACACACACACACACACACACACACACACACACACACACACACACACACACACACACACACACACATATATATATAAAAAGTCCAAACATGTGAAAACATACTGTTTGGGGTGATAGAAGAAGAAAGACCTTCAAAAGATGAAACCAACAGGAATCTGCTTTGACAGATGATTTTTAACACTTGTCTGTCTCACTCTGTGGTATCATTTAACTGCACAATGCAATTGTTTCACGCATGCATGCATGCATGCACGCACACACACACGTATATATGCACACGTATACCATCCATTATTTACACCGGAGGGCAGTAGGCACGGTCCTTCAGGGAGGCTGAGATGTCACCACTCCAGCTGAAAAACCACACTGACACCACAAAGGCAAAGTCTGTATTCAAATCAGCTGGCACTGTCACCGCCTGTCCGCAGCGCAGACTTAAAAGGGGTTTTGGAAGCACACAGTCTGCAGATAGGGAGCATTTTCTAAACTTAAAGGAGATCCACCTGCTTTGATTCTCTATTGAATAAAGCATGTTTCCTGTGAGAGCGGGATAAAGGCGAGGTTAGTTGGGAACAGTGTGCAAATATGCATATCCGTTAAAACACAAACATGCACGCACACACACACACACACACACACACACGCACACACACACACACACACACACACACACACACACACACACACACACACACACACACACACACCAAAACACCATTGATCTCCCCTCCCCAACTTTCACATCTTGAAAGATATTGCAAAAAGGGGGCTTGGGATGATACCGATGCAGACCAGGAAAGAGTCACACAGGGCAGGGCAAAAGTGGTTTCATCATGCAATGCACAGCTTGTAAAGATAAGAGAGGCAGTGTGACAATGTGTCGGAGCAATTTTCCCAGGTTTCATCAGACGTAAACATATTTACTACATTACATTGAGGGACTGCTGTAGCTCAGCGAAAAAGTTCAATCAGGATGATGACTTCATTCACTCTCCCTTATTTCATCATTCATTGCAAGCCACAACTTTTTGCCCCGATGAGGAAAAAGCTATAAGAGGAAACTCCTGTCCTGGTACACTACATTCCATTAAGCAATGTTAAGGTACAGTCACATTTCCCGTCAATTTGAAGAAATTGCCCCTGCACTCAGCCCTGAATAAAGGGATGCAATGTCACGATTCTGGTGGAAGTCTGAATTGATATCTGAGGAAATTCTAGTGGAGCCCCAGAATAAAAATATAGACCTGTAAACGTGTGCATGTTATATCCTCTTTAAATATTTGCTCTGTCTTTTATTCATTTTAATGCAAATCTGTGCAATGAATGAAAACAGGAATGCATTGCATATTTTGGTGAAAGATCTGTATGAGTCCAGAACCTGAACGAGTCCAGCAACATGCCTACACCAAACCAGAACCTTGTCTTTTTAGAAATATTGCTATTTTTTGGTCTGAATGCAACCTAAAGGGAGGGTTATGGTTTGTGAACTAGTTCCTATGAAGTGTAATCCATCAGTGTTTATAGCTACTCTAGACTTTGGATTTAAAGCCTGTCATCACTGAGAGTGACAAGACCAGATAATCATTCAAATGGAGATAGCGATGCACACATTCAGACATGGTGCTCATGATGTGGAACTGCGTCATACACACAAAAGTGATGAATTTAGTCCCACGCAGAATGAAGACAGATGAGAGAGTATTTAACCCTACCAACTTCCCTCCCTCAAGCCAATCACTGCAGTGAGTGGGCGTACTCGTCTGATTGTCTGTATCGGAGAGTTACAAAATAGTCCAACATAATCCCTCATTTGCCATTTGAGAAACAGGCTTCAAACACTGACTGACATTTGGGCAAGCACTTAGTTTGAAACGTACTGACACCTGAAGCCAGACAAAATCATTTGTTATCAATCAATTACAAACATTTTTCTCCATTAAGATTATAAAGATATTTCTCAATGCTCCACAACTAAAGTTTGTTGATCACAGCGACTAATGTTAAACACAGTCTAGAATTGATAAAATCGTACTCATGAATGTCTGTTTGACTGTCCATTTAAACCACCAACGATATATATAGGTCCACTGTCTGTTGCCATATATCACAGCAGCCCTATTAGGTGACTTCTGACCATCTGGCTTCAGTTTATCGCAAATTAAATGCCTAAAATTAAATAACATGGGTCCCCAAGTAGCTTTCCACTCACACATGCTTACAGGCTGTATATGTGCACATGCCAGTCGTGTGTTTGACTAAATCCAAAGAACAAAGAAAGGCGGAAAAAAATTGTGGGTATAAAACCATACATATCCCTCTTGGATACAATGATATCCTGTGAGAATATGATTAGGAATAAGATGAGAAGTGGAATATGATTTGCCACTCAATTCTCACAGTGTGACAAATACCTTTCAACCTTACTGCTAATTAACTGCCAAGGAAACCGTCTCCCTACTACCTTACACGGTCTAATGGATGGATCCAGACAACCCATCCTTTTTTCTTCTATCTCCACTCCTGCATCTCATTCTCATCTTGCCCTACACCTGCCTTTAGTCTGTCTTTGGTGTTTCTTCCTCTTGGCTCTTGCTGCTGCTTTTTTCTCCCAGAATGCCTTTCTACTTCTCTTTTCCCTTCTCTTTTCTGCAACACCGTTACAGGTTTCAGCTTTATAAGCTGAGCCTCGAGCAGCAGAGACATCAGTAGTGGGATTACACTGGAGAGCCAGGCATCTTGGAGGAACCCATAGCACTTGTGGTTACAAAGGCCCTGAAATGATCTATCGACCTGGGTATGGATGGAAAGAGTACTGTACAGCGAAAGGCTTAGGGTGGGTTTATCTGCAGATGGTGCATTACAGCGAGGTTCTCTGTAAGCGCTCCTATCGGGGTGGTTTACTTTCTTCTGTCTGATACGTTTGGCACTGCAGAGCTCTGCACTGGTTATGAGGGATTGCCAGAAGGTGATTTAGAGCTGAATGTCTTGACTTGGCTTCATTTATATGCCAACATTGGGCAGTTTTTCTTCTTGGTAGCCTACAGTTGAGTAGCACTGAATCACAGGACAATGCACCATGAGTCAACATCTTCAGATTTATTTGACTACACTATTAGACGCACATGATGCATTTAACTCTAAGGTGTTGATTCCATCGGCAAACCAGAAATGATGATAACTTCTCATAGCTAATCCATCCCTCTCTTATGGTCTCTGGCCTCACATTCGACTCAATTAGTCCATCTTCTCTGGGCCAATCTGTGACCTCTCTGAGTGTGACATTCCCCAGATGGTCACTTTTCACAAACTGCAACTCAATCTGGTGCGAAGATCATGATGCAACACCTAGTTGACTGGTGTCCATCTATGTCTGGGGTGTCACGTTTTAGCAAATTCCTGCTTCGCTAATGCTCTAGTCTAGTTTTTCAGATTTGTCAGTTTGTCTAAACTGTCACTTAGATGGATGGTAATGACTTTGTCAGGCCAGACACTGCGAAGCCACTCATGTCAAGCAAGGTGGCACTTATAATTGGACAGGCAACCTTCCTCTGGACAGATGCAAAATCTGAAGAGTTGTGTCTCTGTCCTGTGACAGTCTTTTGTGCTAAAGCAGACATCCAAAAGTGTTATGAGGCAGAAATGCCTTCACAGCGGCCCGTATGGAGCTTAATTTTTGGAAAAGCTATTGAATTTGTGTTTACAGCCACATTTGTTAATTAAAGTTGGCATCCCATATCCTTCTTTGGAAATGAATAACACAGATGTCGTATGCCATACCGGAGAGGACCTTGACGAGGGACTGCTGTATTAGCCTGGAGTGATGAGTCTTGTTCTTCTGCCAGGTAACACTTATATAAGAATGAGCTGAAGGTGAACCTTAACGTTAGTATGTCCTGTTCATGAAAGGTCACATATAAAGACAAAATGACTAAATGTTTGTCATTGCCACTGAGCTGCAGAATATATAACTGCAGAGGACGTCTTTTTAACTTATAGCCTCATAACCTTTTATGTAATGTTTCCATCCAAACAAGACACATTTCTGCTATCCTGATAATAATCTCAGTGCACACAGAGTCAAGTGTTATTGGTTTCTTGTTGTAACCAAGGATCTATCTGCCTTATTTAATCATGTATTAAATTAAGTGGATAGCAATAATAGTATAAAGACAGAGCTATGAATCTATACTTCTGTATGTACTGTATAGAATCCAGGTAGAATACCTTCACTGCTGAACTAAGAGAGTTCAGGAGGACAGGAAGAAAAACCATTCATCTTTATATTAGCACACATGCCATTCACACCAGTAATGGACTTGCTGATCCACAGGGATAGACAAGGGCAGACTAACGCCCCTGACCATGTGTCCTTTTCAAATCAAAGCACTGACTTTATGCACAAATGTTGCCATCTCTGATCACCTGAGGAGCTGGAAGCAGCTTGTAACAGTATTTTTCCACTGAAAACCAGCTCCCCATTAGGGAGCCGCATGCTCTGTGAAACACTGATCTGCAGCATCAATTAAATTATAACACATCTACCTCCACTCATTTCCTATCTGTGCAGATAAACTTCTGTAGCTCTTTTAGATGAACACAAATTCTGAATTGCCAAAATGTCCTGAGAGGGAAATAGCGTTATACTTTATTTGCCTCAGCCTACATCTGTTTCAATTGTCTTTTAATCCACCATTAACTGTATGATTACCACTACTGCATTGTCAAAATAACTTTCTAAACTATCAATTAAGTGATCCTCAAAATTTCCTCTTCATTTCCAACAGCCTTGAACAGATTCATTTTGGGCTCTGACAGGGCAAAAACACCTCTGTGTTGACTTCTACTGATAGAGCAACAACAAAAGATATGGATTAAATGCGGAACAAAAATCCACTGATGCATGCCAATACTGCCCATTTACACTGTCTGTCATTTTCTTTTTTTAGTCTTTTAATCTTGAATTGGATTTTTTTCTTAGTTTTTGAAAGATGAACATAAAAGCTACCTTGTTAAAAAAGTAATAAACATTTTGGTTCCCCTTTGATATTACAAATGGGTTCGATTCATAATATATAATAGTAATAATAGAAATGATTGTATTTCATCATTATTTCTATAGTCACACTGCAATTGCTCAGATCTGTTTTTTTTATTTGGCTAGTTAACATTATTTTGTAGAATGTGTCCAGTATCAGATTTTACTGTGAACTGATCATGGTCCTGAACTGACCCGCATGCACAGAGAACAATAACAAAGATGTCACACACAGCACACTGTTATACGAAACCACTGAAGTCAACGGTTAATGGTTTCATTAACAGGTTGATACGCAGTGGAAGCCAGCAAATGATAATGAGGACAGGCATGAGGAGAAAGAGAGCCAATTTTTTAATTATTGCTTTTTGTGGAACAATGGATGCTACTTCTGTACAGAGATGTGTGCGTGGATGTGGAGTCGGAGCCAGGAGTGGTGGAATCGTGACATGAATGGCTTCACAGAAACAGATTTTATCCAAAATTTCAGGAAGTCAAGGGGCTGCTTTTAATTACACTGTCAATGCCTCTCTTCAGGACTCTCGCAGCAAGACACTTGGTTCGGGCGACACATCTCATTGAGAAAGCGTGTTGGGAGTTGGAGTTGGGTTGTATTAACTGGAGTGAATTTTAATTCGTATGAATTCTAATATAACTGTTAAGACAGAGGTCGCATTGCAAAAAATTTAAATTCTGATTTAGCAACACATATGAAAGTGGCCCAAATCAGAATTGAACAGATCAGATTCCATGTAATTTGTATTGTTATGAAAGCAAAAGAAAAAACTTGTATTTGGGCCACTTTTGCCTGCAGCTTAAGATTCAGTCACTATTTGACCATTAATTGCATTTTAGTTTTTATAAAAGTATGTACATGTACGAAACTTATCAGAAATTAATGCTCAAAAGCAGAATTTTACAGCTGAAATATAACAAAGCAATGACCAGTCAAATCTTCACATCCTCACATGACTGATACCATAAACAATTCATTGGGAAATGTGTAAATTCACATACTGTAAAGACCATATAGCACAATTTCAATGCAGCCCACAGGTTATACTTTCCAGGTTTTGCTGTAAAAGCCAAGAAATCTCTTACCTTGTATGTTTAAAAGGCATCTTCCTTGACACCCAGCGGCCTGCTCGACAGTGACAGCCACACCAACCAAGGTCACAGTGGATGTTCTGGCAAATCTCTGGAAGAGTGGTAAGATTGAGAAAGACAACAGTGTAAGATAAAGCTGCGAGTTTAAATATAGTACTGGCTTTTCTTTTTTTTTTTTTTAAAACATCTCTCTGTCCTTCAGTAATTCTTATAACCCACACACACGACTACAAGTGAAGAAACATTTGAGAGTGATTCAACACTCGGAGTAAATTGGACAGATAGGAGATCATTTTCAAAGATATGGCAAGCTGAGATACACTGACAACACCGTTCATTGTGATAGATTCAGGTTTAAAGTTAATAAAAAAATGGAAATCCCTGCATTTCAAAGCAGCCCAAATAATCAGCAACTCCAATGATCGTATTCTACTGTTTCTCCTAAAGGGTTATCTGTCACGGAACGGCAAGGTACTAGATAAGAAGCAGGTGCTGTTCTGTGAGGTGATGCTAGCAAGAAAGAAACTCCCCTGGGTTGGATGTTGCGTCTCTGAACTATTTGTTCTAAGCATTATAGTTGCCTGCCCAGGTAGCACTGCAATTTGTCACTGTCAACAGCTGGTACCATACCGCACCTTACGGGGGACCAATGGAAACTCCTGCACATTAGGGAAGGTGGGAAAATTAGAAATTGCTGTAGTTACTGGAAATAGCTTTAATTTCTTTTGGGAATAGTCTCTATTAGCATGTGGCAGACTTAATGTATTCTGTGTTCATGCTGTACATTTATGCGCAATCAGTAAAGATGGATGATGAATTTATAAGCTATGGTGGCTATGTCTTCTAGCTATAATGAGGAGTTGATTGTGGTCACTGTACTGGATTTAAATGGGCCACAAAAGGCTGGTCCTGTTCCCACGTGGGAGCACATCTGTGTTATTAAGTTTTTGAAGCTCTATTAGTTGAATCATATTAGGCTCATATTGGCTTCTCTCTTCCCCGGTTAATAGAAAGCTCTGGGCACCTTTTCCATTTCCAGTTCCAGAAATGGTGCAGTGTCATGCTTAAATAAGAGCACAGAGGACTGCAAACCAGCAACCGCTCTGTCACAAGAAGCAAACAAGGGGCTCATGACTGCGGTGATCGGACCAGAATAACAAAGGAGGAGGCAGCGCATAAAAAGGATGATAATTTAAAAGAGCAAAAAAGTACAAAGCCTTGATTTAAATAGATAAAAGTAATCAACACAATCTCCTTGACACCCTAAAGCTGGCTTCTGGCTACCAAGAAAAGCCAACTTATCCCCTCAGAGGAGAGCACAATGTTGGAAACAAGGAAAGGGCTTGGTAATAGCTGAGATCGCTCACTGCTGTCCCAATTATATGGACAGAGCTGTGGCCCCAGGACACGACTTAATGACCATAATAAGGCTTGTCTGTCTGTTCAAAATCAGCTTAGAGTGCATCCACACTGACCTACAGCATCACTCTGTCCTTAGTTCAATTTAAACAGGCAGCATGAGAACGAGCAGGGTGTTTTGGGGGTGGGTGCGTGGGTGGTTATAGGAGGGTACAGGGAGCCAGAGACTTTCCGCCATTTGACTGTTTCCCATGCAGATGAACCACGACCCCCTGAGTCCTCCTCATTCCACCTCGTAGCCTTGATGAGGATCAATTTGAACTTGAGCTTTTCTCGGGGCTGCGGCTGCTCTTTAATTCAGTATGGCTGAGCGCTCTGTGATTAATGACAGGTACTAAGCTGGGGGACACGGTCAATAAACGCACTGGTCCAGGAACTTAATACCAGGCTACACGCCAACGAGGTGACAGGCTTTCTCCAGGTGGCAGCACCTCCCAGAGCAGAGAGGGGTTAACAGGAACGGAGAGCAGAAAGGCGAACCAAAACTTTACAGGATTGACTTTTCAAGCTTGGATTTAATTTACAGAACTTTGCTTTGCAGTGTGGTACTGCACCATTCTTTCGGAAAGCCTCACACTCAAAGTGTGTGTCACAGGAAGAGATAGAGAGACAAAGGCAGATATAGAGAGGAGGATGAGGTTTGATAGAAAGGCAGAGGGAGAAAGAGACAGTTAGAGGTTGTTCTGATGTGTTTGTAGCAAGTGTGCATGCACACGTGTCCTCCTGGGAAATGAAAACACATGAATAAATAACTCCAGACAGACAAGATAACCTAGAAGTCATTGGTAGAGTCAGCCTGTTATTGCATGTGATAAAGCCCGCATGGGATGAACCATGACTTTTAAGATGTATACTCATGAATCATATATCATGCATGGTCTCTTCTATTCTGTATCAACATGTATTTATGTAGCTTTAACCATGATTTACAGCCTTTAATATTTACAGAACCTGAATGCTTAGCACAGGACAACAGCACCTCCTAATCCTTTAATCTCATCAACACAAATTACCACAATACAAACACACAAACTAATAAAGGCAGGAAAATGATAAAAGTTTCCACTGCAAGGTCAAACATGCACATCTACGTTCCTCCCACAGGGCACAGGTTAATCAATACAATATCTATACACCTGATGGTTGTGTGGATTATAGCTGATGTTGTTAATCTTTATGGTGTGTATGTTTTCCTGTTTGTTCCTCCGGGGCTGCCTGTTACAATACTGACCTCCAGTGTGCGCACCGAAGGACAGAGCAGCGTGGGTTCTCCTTGGTACGGGACTCCACCGCTGTCAGTCTGTGCGTTTTGACAGCAATGTGACCTCCATCAAACAGCTCCTGCTTTATATATCTGTCCAAATGGACGCTTTTAATGCCGACCCCTCAGAAGTATAGTGTCCGGTTTGCGACTGTGATTTTATTAACTCATCTAAAATAAATGATTACTAATGAATATATGTTTTGCTTGCCTTATTTTCACCCCCACCCTTTCCTCCAATAATCGCTCGCATCTCTTTCTCCAGGGCGGAGCGCATCCTTACTATTTTTTTCTAATATTAAAAAAAAAAAAAAAGACACGTGGTTGTTACAAACCTCTCTCAGGACACAGCGGGGAGGCGGAGGTGGAGAGATGAGGGCGCAGTCGGGATGGGAGAAGACGCGATGAGGAGGGAGTCTGCTCTCTAACCATGGAGATGCTGCTGCTGAGCTGCCTGCACGTTTTTAAAATAAGGACTTAAAAAGATTTTGCATATGAAGACTTCTCTCTATCTCTCTCCTTATCTATCGCTCTTCCCCCCCCCCCTTTTTTTCTAAAGGAGACACTTGCATTGCAGGAGGTGGAAGATCGCAGGTGAGACGAGGAGAAAAATGACATTTGATGTAGATTTCTACTGTGAAATATGCGCTAAAGTCCAAATGGGATATATCTACAGATTATTCACGCAAATTTTAATTTTTTAAAAGTCACATTTTGGCTGAAAAGAAAAAAACTAAACTCAAAATGGATTTCTTAAATATCTCCGGCTTGGCTGAGGGGATGGAGGCAGCAAATATCTCTTTTAATTCAACCTCTCAGAGCCAGTACAGCCAGCTCGCTATCTGGGCTGTGGCTGGACTTGTCAGCTTTCTGATTTTGTTTACAATAGTCGGGAACGTCTTGGTTGTTATCGCCGTTTTAACGAGCAGAGCTCTGAAACCACCCCAGAATCTTTTTCTTGTCTCTCTGGCCAGTGCGGACATACTGGTGGCCACCCTGGTCATGCCTTTTTCCTTGGCAAATGAACTTATGGGCTACTGGTTTTTTGGCAAAATCTGGTGTGACATCTACCTGGCTCTGGACGTTTTATTCTGCACCTCTTCTATTGTTCACCTGTGTGCTATTAGTTTGGACAGGTACTGGTCAGTAACACAGGCTGTCGAGTATAACTTAAAGAGAACACCCAAAAGAGTTAAAGGGATGATTGTGGTGGTGTGGTTAATCTCAGCCGTCATCTCTTTCCCACCACTGATATCAATGGACAGGAGCAGCAGTGAGACCAACCCCCAGTGTATTCTGAATGATGAGACCTGGTATATCCTTTATTCCAGCATCGGATCATTTTTTGCCCCCTGTGTCATCATGATTCTGGTCTATATTCGGATCTACCAAGTGGCAAAGACCAGGACCAGAACAATGTCAGAGAAGAAGAGGGATGTGGACTCGCCATTGGAGAATGGGATGAACCAAGTCGAACCAGGCAAAGGTGGGTCGTTAAAGTCTAGCAGGGGCGGAAGCATGAAAGATCAGGAACGTGAGAACGGGCACTGCAAGGAGCATCCGGTTGGGTCCCCCTTACCAAACGAGCCGAAACATCCGCACACAGACCACGATGACGATTACGACGATAGCAGTTCGTCAGATGAGAAACCCAAAAAGAGTTCCACTAGCAACAAACACCACCACGATGACAGGAAAGACAGGAAGTCCAGCCGGAAAAGCAGCTCCTCCTCTAAATACTCCAGCAGGAAGTC